>NC_037670.1:28141204-28189980 GCF_003255815.1 Theropithecus gelada | reverse complement strand
AGAAAGAAAGAAAGAAAGAAAGAAAGAAAGAAAGAAAGAAAGAAAGAAAGAAAGAAAGAAAGAAAGAAAGACAGAAAGAAAGACAGACAGACAGACTGGACAAAAAGAGTGTGATCTAAGTCCAGCAAGACCTCAGGCTCTTCTTGGCCTCTCCGTGCAGTATTCCTTCCTCCAGGTTATGGGGCAGGACCCCCTCTGGAATAAGAGTTTTATGACCCACTTAAAACTTAAAACAAGGGTTTTAAGACAGGTGAAGGGAGAGCAGGAGAAGGTCAGAGAGATTCTGTTCACTCTAACAAGAGCTATGGGAGTTATGAGCCAGAAACCATGGATAAAAAACTATATCTCATAATATCACAGGCGGGCGTTATTCTGCCCACCACAGCCTCCTTCCTCAAATGTAGGCTTTGTGAAGGCAGGAATTTTTATTTCTCTTCTTAATAAAATACAAATGTAATGATGCCACTTCCCTGCTTGTCCCCCTTCTCTAAATCCATATAGAGTCAAACATCCTTAGCAGCAGGTATTTGCCGGGGTTCCCTCAGAATAGCCGTGAAGTTAAGGGTTTGGGTGCAAATGATGCCATCCTGGGAAACACAGGGAGGGGAGTAGGGAAGTAAGACAGGACACAGCAAGGAGCCATGGACTGCTGTTGGTGATGGCCGCGCAACATGGTGGAGCCCTCTTGTGGGGGAGTGTGGAACATCCTCAGAGTTGACCACCCAAAGGATAAGGAGGCCGGGGTGTGCGTCCTCCTACTCCCATTGAGGACTGTTGCTGGTGTCATTAATTATGCAGCACTTCCAGCCTGTCCCCCCGGGAAGCTGAAACAAAGCCTTCAGGGGAATCCAAGGTACCTGCAGCAGGACCTCCAAGGCCTGTGAGTGCAGAAGGGATTCAGGGGTTCTGCGGGGCACCCACAGCATCTCTGCATGAAGCCCACGGTGCCCATGAGATCTGAACATGCATTCATCTTGTGTAAGATAAGGCTATTTCCCTTGTAGTTGGTGCAAAAGTCATCGTGGTTCTTACCATTAAAGGTAATGGCAAAAACCTTTTTTTTTGACAAAATCTCGCCCTGTCGCCCAGGCTGGACTGCAACCTCCTCCTCTCAGGTTCAAATGATTCTCCTGTCTCAGCCTCCCAAGTGGCTGGCATTCCAGGCATGAGCCACCATACTCGGCTAATCTTTTGTATTTTTAGTAGAGATGGGGTTTCACCATGTTGGTCAGGCCAGTCTTGAACTCCTGACCTCAAGTGATCCACCCGCCTCGGCCTCCCAAAGTGCTGGGATTAGAGGCATGAACCACCATGCCTGGCCAGCAAAAACCTTTTAATATTTAAAAACATTAAAATTTTTACCTTTAATGGTTAAAAACTGCAATTACTTTGGTACCAAACTAATATTTCCTAGTTTTTGAACTAAAAATCCTGTCTTCTTGAAGCACTCCCCTCAGTCTGGGCAAACTAGACTGGTTGTTCACCCTGTCTGGTACTGACTTTTGCAGTAGACAAAGATGAGATGATTTACAAGGTGCCATTTAAAGTTTGCAACTCTGCCAGCAGCACTGGGGGCTGGCTTGTCTACACTGTTTCAGGATGTATAGATTGATAGTAGTATCTGCTTTAACCAGTTACACAGCCTCATCTGGTTCTAAAAGACCCCTCTGCAAAGTTGCAAAAGCTCCCTTTCAGTCAAGATAATGTGCACACATTTGGTGGGTCATTCTGAAGACCGAATTCATGCTGTGCAAATGAGAAAGGACAGCAAGGGTTTGTGCCTAAGTTTTCTAGCCTCTCTTAGGTTGCCTCCATTCTCTTTTCCTGATGACTTTATCCCTCACCTTTATTAAAGCTGTAGATGAGTGCACCTGTGGCATGCCTTTGAGTCCTTCCAATGATTCCATCCTACAAGGATCTGCTGTAGCCTGATCACTCACCCCTTCCTTTTCAAATTCCTCAAACATTCTAGAAATAGGGCATTTCTAGCTCCATTGACTTGCTTGTGTTTGGGTCATGCCAGGAACTCTCGTTCCTCTGAACCTTGGCATTACCCTTAGATTCCCAAATGTCTTGTTTGGCCCCTTAAGGCTTATAATGGTGCCCCACTTCTGTGCTCTCAAAGCTCTTGGTGCTTGTCCCCTACTAGCACTTAGCAGCCTGTGCTGGACTTGCCTGCTTTCTGGCCTGAACCCTCTGGGACTGTCTTAATCTGCTTAGGCTGCCATAACAAATTACCACCGACTGGTGGCTTCAACAACAGAAATGTATTTTCCCACAGCTCTGGAGACTGAAATTCTGAGATCATGGGACCAGTATGGTTCCGTTCCTGGTGAGGACTCTCTTCCTGGCGTGCAGACAGCTGCCTTCTTGAGGTATCCTCCCAGTGCAGTTCCACTGTGCATGTGCAGAGAAAGATAGCTCTGATGTCTGCTTCTCTTCTTATACAGTCACCAATCCTATCAATTTAGGATCTCACCCCATGACTCTGTTTAGCTTTACCTCCTAAAACTGTAGCTCTAAATATAGTAACATTAGAGGTTAGGGCTTCAGCATATGAATTTGGGAAAAGGGACACAATTCATCCCATAGCATAGACTATCAGCTCCCTGAGGGCAGGGACTGTGCCTCGTTCATCATTGAACTCCTGGTGCAATAACTGGCGATAAACATTTGCTGAGTAAATGAATGAATAAACTGATGAGGATGTCAGAGCCTGGCTGCACTCTTTGCCACACCCCTCTGACGTGAGACCTCATCTATTCACTGCAACCTTCTGCTTTTTCTTCTCTACAGAGCTGAAGAGACAGAGACTGCATTTCCCAGCCTGCCTTGCAAACAGGGTTCCACATATGATTTGGAAGCTGCTGATTAGGTGCAGCCATGAGAGAGCTGACTTGGGACATCTATATTTTTGTTGGTGCAGATCTAGTCAGTGTGGAGAGGGGCCATGGGAGCAAACATTGTCATGGTAGCCCCCTGATCTCCATCACCGTTGAGGTGCTACATCCCTGGAAGCAAAGGTTGATTCAGAGGTTCTGGGGCTGTGCCACTTCCTGATGCAGAGTTTTGTGCTTGAGTTAAAAGAGGTGGCTTCCCTGGTGGGATAGTCCTGTGGTATTGTGTTATGAGTCTTTCCTGCAGGCCTCTTCTGTAGCCTGCTTCTTTGACCCATGTGAAGGTTTTGTAAGCACACAACTCCTGTGTGAAATCCATTTCTGCTTAAAATAGTTAGAGTGGTTCCTGTGACTGCAAGGGAACCTTGCCTGAAATAGATGGAACTATCAAGCCCATCATACAGATGCATACCTGAAAAAATGAATGACTACTCAAGGTCATAGAGGTAGTGACGCCTTAGTTGGTGTTTGAACCCAGGTATGACCTCAGTGAAGATAAGGAAGGTTGGTCTACAAAAATGGCATGGTATCTGGACCAAAGTTGAGAAGAGGATAAACTGGTAAAGGGAAGACAGAACAGTGTGGGGATGGGAACACTAAGAGAGTAGACGGGCTGGGCTCAGTGACTCACCCCTGTAATTCCAGCCCTTTGGGAGGCCAGAGGATCACTTGAGCCCAGGAGGTTGTGACTAGCCTGGGCAACACAGTGAAACCCCATTTTTATTTAAAAAAATAAAAAGGAGGAGAGAGATGGAGCAAGATGGTAGAATAAAAGGCTTCACCCATCATCTACCCAGCAAGGACACCGATTTAGCAACTATCTCCACACACACACACAAAAACACCCTTGTAAGAGCCAAAAATCAGGTGAGCACTCACAGTACCTGGTTTAAAAAACAAAAATATTAGCCGGGCGTAGTGGTGCACACTTGTGATCTCAGCTGCTTGGGAGGCTGAGATGGGAGGATCCCTTGAGCCCAGGAGTTTGAGGTTAGAGTGAGCTGTGGTCGTGCCTTTGCATTCCAGCCTGGGCAACAACGAGAGACCCTGATTCAAAACAAAAAGGGAGAATGGATTACCACAGGGGCTCGACGTGAGCAAGTCGGTTTAGTAGGAACGACATGTGAGGCATGGCCCGGCCACAGGCATGAGGGTTCAGAATGCAGCCTAGAGTACACATGTGTCCCTCTGGGCCAGGCAGAGGCTTCACGTCTTGGTGAAAGGCCTGGTGACATCTTCTCTGGGTTTCAGATGGACTATTAATGCAAAGTTGTTTTTGTGTTTCTGCAACTCCCAGGAGCTGGTAGATGGGGATGGTGTGACCCTGTTGGAACCTGTTGGCTGGCAGCCCTCCTTCAGAGAGACACCCTTTGGAAATTCCCAGAGGCCTACAGCACCAACCCCTTTGGAGGAAGGTTCCTAGGAGTGGGATCGCTGGGGCAAAGAGCAAATGCTTATACAATTTCGCGGATAATGTCAGGCCTCCCTGTATGGTATAATACCACCCAATTCATGGTGTTCATTATATGTTTCTTTCTCTTATGCTGTTAAATCAGAAACTTTATGTTTGACTTATTGGCACGAGATTCCATTAAGAGAAAAATTATATGGGCAGACTAAAGTTTAGTTCCCATTACAGGTTTTATTCAATGTGTCTATGAAATGAAGTTTTTATGAGTTAATGAAAACAAGCCAACTTAGCTACTAAGTGATCTCTTACAAAGAGACCCTAATGCCATAATTCCAGTGTTCACAGCTGGCTATTTCAGCATCATTAAAACTATTACACTTTGGAATTATTTCAGTGAAAAAATTCGTGCTGTCACCAGGGGGAAGAATCTTGGTACCAAAGTGTCCTCTGATGGCATTGCATGTTCCTCAAATCCTAGAGAAAAGGAAAACTCCCTCCTGCACAGGGCATTGAATTTCCTCCAGCATGAAGTCCCCTTTTTTTTGCTTATGAATCCCACTTTGCTCCCAAATCTAGGACTCAGGGTTCTGTTTACCTTACATCACCTCCAAAGGAAGTCGGCCGGCACCAACGGCCAGTCCCTGGAAACTTGGGAAGCGTTTGATTCCACTTATCTGAGCACAGAACCAGTATGCCAGCCTGCCTGATACAGTTAGGTGCGTCATGAATTCCAAGACTGACCCACCAAATCAGGGAGCTTGGGTCCCATGATCTAGGGCTTTTGCCAGCAAGTCAAGGCCTTAAATTCCTGGAGGCTGATCACCTGCCAAAAACCCCTTCACAGGTGAACACGTCCTGAAAGGGGGGCTTATATACCTTGGATATACGATCTGCCCTCCTGACAAGCCACAACAGCACTTACAAAGGCTTGTAAGGGATGATGCCAGTGGAAGAAAACAGGAACTTTGACCTCCCGGAGCCTATGGATACCAAGGAGGGATCAGGTGACTGATTTTTCCAAAAGCTTCCTGGTGGAATAAATGCATTTCACAGGTAAGCCCTGGAACAAAACAAGGCTCACTGAAACCAGTCCGTTGTTGGCTTCAGTAAAGTCTAAAGGGAAGGTTGGGCCTTTTTCAAGAAATGGGGTCTACATCAGCTGTGTAAATTTTACGAGAAGCATGTGAAACATGCACGAAGTACAGTGTAGGAGGTATATGAATCAGCCAGAATGGAGTTTTAATAAAGATGCTCCAGATTCATTAAGAAGAGAGGTCATTAGAAAAACCCAGAGTTGGCTGGGTTCCTGTCATCCCAGCACTTTGGAAGGCCAGTGTGGGTGAATCATGAGGTCGGGAGATCGAGACCATCCTGGCCAACATGGTGAAACTCTGTCTCTACTAAAAACACAAAAATTAGGTGGGCGTGGTGGTGCACATCTGTAATCCCAGCTACCCGGGACGCTGAGGAAGGAGAATTATTTGAACCTGGGAGGCGGAGGTTGCAGTGAGCCAAGATGACACCACTGTATTTCATCCAGATGACAGAGAGAGACTATGTGTCAAAAAAAAGAAAAGAAAAGAAAAGAAAAAAAAATCTAGTGCTTACAAATAAAGTCCAGAAGGGATTGACGTTTGGAAATCTGAATTGCTAATCTCTTAAAGAAACCATTTTTTTCTTTCTTTCTTTATTATTATTATTATTATTATTATTAGACAGAATCTGTCACTCTGTCGCCCAGGCTGGAGTTCAGTGGCGTGATCTCGACTCACTGCAAGCTCCACCTCCTGGGTTCAAGTGATTCTCCTGCCTCAGTCTCCCGAGTAGCTGGGATTACAGGCGAGTGAGACAGGGTTTCACCATGTTGGCCAGGCTGGTCTTGAACTCCTGACCTCAAGTGATCCACCTGTCTCGGCTTCCCAAAGTGCCGCGATTACAGGCGTGAGCCACTTTGCCCGGCGAAAAATAATATTATTTTTGAACCGGTAATCAATGTACAGGAATCAAAAGTCAAAAACACTCTACAAAGGTATTCACAGACTTGAATCATTCCCACCCTCACCCTTTCCCCTACATAACCATTTAGATCAATTTCTTGTTTACTCTTTCAGTGTTTCTTTAAGTAAATACAAGCAGTTCTTTTTTGTTATTTTCCCAGCATTGAGCCACCAGCCAGCCCTGGCCAGTGGTCCCTGTAGCCTTTCTGGGAACGTGGGAAAGGAAAGAAGAGAAAGGCTTGAGGAACACTGGCTGGTCATGGGGTACCAGTTGTACTCCCCCACATGCTGTGACAATCAAAAACATCTCCAGACATTGTCACATTGCCCCTGGTTGAGAATTGCTGGTGGAAAAAAATCGCAGCCCCGCAGTAGGTCAGGCCCTTTTCAGAAAACACGCCCTACCCCATTACTCTTTGATGTTGAGCCCAGCACACTTTTTAGGTCCTGGACTCCCAAGGTTGGAGCCTCGACTTTTCAGGGAGCAGTTGCGTTAGATTTCAGGAAGTGGTTGCATTAGATTTGTAGAGAGTGGGGGCCAAGGCATCATTCAGGCCACCTTCATCCCCCAGGAGTGCTACTGCATCCTTCTAACTCATCTCCTGCATGTTCTACGTGCACAGCGGTCCATACCACCCCACAGTGGACAGCCCCTTGGGGTGCCTTATTGCTCTTTGGATAAAGCCCAGACTTTCTGATGGAGCTCGTGGGGCCTTCAAAGTGCAGTCCTTGGCTGGGTGTGTAGCTCATGCCTATAATCCCAATACCTTGGGAGGCTGAGGTGGGAGGATCATTTGAGGCCAGGAGTTCAAGACCAGCTTGGGCAACATAGTGAGACCCCATTTCTACAAAAGAAAAAAGAAAAAAATTAGCCAAGAGTGGTGGCTTGTGCCTCTAGTCCCAGCTACTCAGGAGGCTAAGGCAGGAAGATTGCTTGAACCCAGGAGTGCAAGACTTTAGTGAGCCATGATTGTACCACTGCACCACCAACCTGGGCAACAGAGTGAGACCCTGTCTCTAAAAATGAAAGAAATTAAAAAGGTAAGAACCAAGTGCAGTCATTGCCTGCCCCTCCAGGCCTCTCAGTTGCCTGCTGCCCCTGTTCACACTTGGCTCCATCCTCACTGAGATGACTTTTTTTCCTGGCATGCTCCTTGCTCTGGGTTTTTCCCATGCCCTTTCCTTGCCTGGAATACCATCTCCCACCTTTTTCCTGGCCAGCAAAACCTCTATTCATCCTTCAGGTGTACCTCAGAGCTGACCAACCCTCCCCACACCTACCTGGCCTGGCCTCGGGTCACAGTTGGGCACTCCTTCTAAATACTCCTAGATATGCAGAACATTTACTTCCTCATGTTGTCATTGTTTGTCTAATTGTCTGAAGCCCCCCAGGAAATTGGCTGCACAAGGACACAGGCCAGATGGCCTTGTGACCCCTGTGTCCCTGGCCCCAGGTCCCAGTGCATGACTGCTAAATGCATGCACACATGGCATAATGCTTGCAACCAGGCACATGTTTCCCCAGCCTTAGGAAGGGTTACGTTCATGGGGTCAGGTTCACAGACACTGGAGCCAGGCTGTCTGGGTACACCGTGCACTGTGGGGCTCTGCCCCTTCCCGACTGCGTACCCTTGGGCAAATTGCTTACCCTCTCTATCCCACATCTTTACATTGTTAGCATTTACCTCAATGCTATTAATCATATATTAATCGTATGAGTTAATGTATGTTACGTGCTTATAGCAGTGCCTGGCATATCGTCAGCACCATAAAAGAGTTTGCTGTTCCAGGTTCAAAACACTTTATACAACTTACACTCGGCAACAGGATAAGAGTTTTGACTTCAGGAGGGAATGGCAGGTGATCGTGATGATGAAGGGAGGGAGACAGGGCAGATTGGGAGTTCCTCGTGTGTAAGAGGAAACCAAGAGCCTGCATTTCTCAAGCATAACATTACGCCCTCAGAGAAGTAGGTGAGAAGATTCCAGAGACTCACTCATTTTACAAACATTTATGGTAGATTGATTTTGGGTCCAAGAAAGGAGAATGAAACTCTCTTTTTTCCATCCTTCCCTTTCGGCCCTCTCTTCCCAGGACTCACATAAATGAATGTCTCTAGTCACCATTTATCAATCTCACTTCTATGAGAAAAACACAAAACACATTTCAAGTGCCTACCCTCCAGCTTGTCAACAAATTCATTAAAAATGAAGGGAACGGGGCCGGGCGTGGTGGCTCACGCCTGTAATCCCAGCACTTTGGGAGGCCAAGGCAGGCCGATCACGAGGTCAGGAGATCAAGACCATCCTGGCTAACATGGTGAAATCCCATCTCTACTGAAAATACAAAAAATTAGCCAGGTGTGGTGGCGGGTGCCTATAGTCCCAGCTACTCAGGAGGCTGAGGCAGGAGAATGGCGTGAACCCGAGAGGTGGAGCTTGCAGTGAGCCGAGATCGCGCCCCTGCACTCCAGCCTGGGGGACACAGCGAGACTCCGTCTCAAAAAGAAAAAAAAAAAAAAAGAAAAGAAATAAAAGAAGGGAACATCAGTTATATAAAGCCATGGTGTTTTTGCCTTACTCTTAAGCATTTGGATGAAATGAAAAAGTTAAATCTGCCTGGGAGGCATTTCAAACTCTCCATATTCAGCTACGAATAGTTAGACTAATACCTGAATTCTCCATTTACATTTTCAGCTTGCATTCACACATCTGGAGTCACAGAGAAATTACTGGTGTGGTGTCAAGTCTAAGTTTTAATGCCTTGAGGGGAAGCAGCTTCACAATTCTGAACAAGATTATCATGAGTGGAGGAGACATTCTCCTGGTTCTTGAGCCGGAGTTCATGAGCTCACATTTGGGCAAATCTCTTCACCGATCATTTGAGCTCACACAGCTCCAAATACAATGGAAACCGCTGGGCTATCTGGCAGCTGTTGAGTTCCTTTGGTTGTTTAAACAATGCAATCATGCCGGTGGAGGTGGGGCAGGCAGACAGCAAACACTGGCTCCGTGCAAACCTGTGCTCTGTGCCCCGAACAAGGCAAGGGCAATGTTGGCCTGATGTAAGTGTTCTGCTGGTCACCTGCTGTCTCAGACACTTGGGTTGAACTCCTAGCTCTGCTGCTTTCCAGAATTATTTGATGCTGCAGAACCTCCGTCTGCTTATCTGTAAAATGGGCATAGTGATTTTAATTACCTCACAGAGGCCTAAAAGGCAGGTATCGTATAATCCACAGGAAGAGCTCAGCTTATTAAATAATCATGACCCACTAGCTATGACTGCTACTGTCTCTGGGGGTTCAAGAGCAGACAGCAGAATCATACCACGGGAGATAACTGACTGGTATGAGCCCCTTGCTGGGCTTTTGGACTTTGGAACAGGGTGAGGAATGAAGCAGAGAGAGGGTTGATAACTTGCTTTGCACAACAAATGAAGAGGGATTTGGGGGTTGCGAGTGGGCAAGCTGAGAGAGGATTCGGGATGACGTGGGCAGGGACCAGCCCCCGACCCGCTGCCCATCACTGGCCCTAAACCTTGAGTGAGCATCTCCCACAGCAAGGAGCTGTGGATCCTAGTTTTCCAGGATAGCCTCATGGTCTGCACCTGTGGCCCCAGAGTAATCACTTTAATGCTCAAAAGTGTATGGGTTTGGCTATAAATTATGTACTAACTATGCCCAACTGTCTTCTGGGAGGTGATGTTAGAAAAACCACAGAAAAGAGGCTGCATTCACCTGGGCAAGGAGGAGCGAAGAGAGTAGCAGTGGAGGTGGGGTTGAGATGGGGCAGATGCAGGTGGTTAGAGCAGAGGGAACCAGGTGAGACCAAGGGAGAGCTAGAAGATGAGGAATATTCAGGTAACCAGCATATGGATTACATTTAGAGCATTTTAAGGTACAATTTACATATATTGAAACACAAAAATTTTATAAGCCCCCAAAGTCCCCTGTCCCTCTTTGTTGGCAATCCTTGTTCCCTGCTTTCTACCCTCAGCCAAGCAATGATGGTTTCGACTTGGAAATAGTGTCTTATAAGTGAATCATATGGTATGCAGCCTTTTGAGTTTGGCTTTTTCTACTTTTCATAAATGCGCTTGGAGTTCATCTGTCTTGTTGCAAGTATCTGTAGCTTATTCCTTTTTAATGCTGAAACATCTATTTACCTTTCCCCTGTTATAAGGCTTTTAGGTTGTTTTCATTAATTGTCTTATTTTTGACAAATCAGTTCACTTGTGTAATCTGCAGTCTTCTGAAGAGAAATGTAGGTTTCACATAATGTACCACTGAGAAACAAATTCTAGTTTAAGCGTTCTTAACTTCTTCTGATTTATGGACCGTTTGCTAGTCTGGGGAACCCTTTCTTTGAATAATGTTTTCAATGCAAAAACCAAAATGTATAGGATGTCAAGGGAAGCCAATTATATTGATATATAATTATCAAATGTTAAGAAATGTGTGATACAGACATATGTGTTTATTATTACAATAAATAAAATCAAGAGATGGGTCTAATAACTATAGAAATTTCCAAGTAGTGATGAGTGTAAATAATATTTTGAGATAACTCACATCTCTAATAAGTTATAAAAAATCTGTGATTCTTCTTGGGGACAAAGTCACAAGTACAATTATTATTATTACCACTTGTTTCCTATATTCATAAAGAAAGAAAATGCTAAATTTCAGTTAGAGGTTGCTAAATATAAAAATATGATTTTTCCGTATGAACTTCTTGAATTCTGTTTATGTATCTTTTGAGGACTTCGATCATGCCACCTTAGAATTAGATGATCCAGCTCATTTTATTGCTACAACTTTAGAGGGAAGCAGGGGGACTCCTTTTTGCTGACTCCCATTCTACTGACACAGAATTCTTTTCTCTGCAGACTCCCGCCTGTGGATTAGTGCATACCCACCTATTTCAAGCAGCTACATAGTCTCCCTTGTTTCTGTGACTCCAGAAACTTCTCAGTTTACAACAGTCTAACAATTACGCCTTCAAATCTGATGAAAGAGAACTTGAACAAAGCCCCCAAAGTCCTCTGATAGGTGAAACGTCCAATCTTATCTCTACTGAGGAGACCTGCCACCTGAATTTACAGCAGTGTATACTCACTTAAAGCAAAAGTGAAAAAAATAAAAGGAGTTTAGCTAGGCATAGAAAAAAATGCAATGGGTATTTTGTGAGTTCTGAGTTTCCCTTGAAATGTGAGCCAATTTGATTCTGGGAAAATTCAACTTCCTTGTTTGAAGACAGCTTATAAAACGACTTTTGAGTTTTATGTATGTTAAATGCTTCTGCACTCACCCAACAGGATTTTTTCAGGTGTAATGAATATACACGCACCAGAGAGTTACAGACCAGCAATGCCTTAAAACCACTTATAAGGATAAATAAATACATCCAAAAAAATCAAACCTTCACAAAACATGGTTATTTTGAAGTATATCTTATCTCCCATTTTCTCACTCCACAAAAAAATCTAGGACCTTCCTCACTTCCTATCATGTGCCCAACTTGCTTTTAGACCTACCAAGTTCCATATGGTCAGAATGTACCTAAATTACATTCACTCACCAGAGCTCTCACATGGAGTAACTTCAAATAATTGTCAAAAATTTTCTACAAGAAAAATAGATTTCCCACTTGGTCTTAGATGCCTTAAAATTTTTAATGAGTGCAAAGCTTTTATTTCTCAAATAGAGATAGGATTTAAAGTACAAATACTTTTCGGGGTGGTTGCTCACTGACTCAGGTTCACTTGAAGGTATAGATGTTTGGTCCATAGAATGGTATTCCCAAACCTGAAAGAACAGGAGGCATTACTACAGAACCTACAGAATCTTCAGAACAGACAACAGGGTCCTGCATCTGAGCAACAGGATAAATCATTTCTGAAAATAAGGCCTAGGAAACTTTCATTCAGACACACTTTCCTATCAATTCTGATGCGCAGCTGTTTGGGCACCATTGCCTTGGAGCACTAAAAATCTAATGAAAAATATCTTACCTTTGTGTGTTCACAGTGTAAGAATTTTGTTCACACAGATTCTTATTTGGTCCCAAATAAACTTGTAAGGTGTGTAGGGAAGAGATCACTTTCCAACACTACAGGTTAGGAAAACAAGGATTAGAGGTGTTAAGAGACTCATCCAAAGACACCCAGAGACTGAAAACAAAGAAAAGAGGGAGAAGAAAGTGCTGGTCTGCCCTCAACTTATCTTTTCTTTGTGTGTGTGTGAGACAGATCTTGCTCTGTCTTCCAGGCTGGAGTGCAGTGGTACAATCTTGGCTCACTGCAACCTCCACTTCCCAGGTTCAGGTGATCCTCCCACCTCAGCCTCCTGAGTAGCTGAGACTACAAGTGTCTGTCACCAAGTCCAGCTAATTTTTGTACGTTTTTTAGAGATGAGGTTTTGCCATGTTAACCAGGCTGGTTTCGACCTCCTGGGCTCCAGCAATCCTTGGCCTTGGCCTCCCAAAGTGCTGGGATTACAGGCATGAGTCACCACTGGCTCCTTGGTTTATCTCAAAATTCTGTATAAAGGCAATCCCATATGTTAATAAGAGATTGTTAATAAATGCCGCAAGTGTTGTCTGTGAAACTCAAGGACTTAAATAAAAAGTGGAGTTGTTTAAAAAGCTGTTTTTTATTTACAAATGTAGTTAAGAACCTTCCAAAAAGGGGTTATGCTGGATGGTAAGCAAGTATTTCTTTCTGTTTTTTCCTTTGGTGAAAGGAGCTGCCATCTACAACTCAGCAGAGGAAGGGCTGGTTGGCCCTCTTCTGAGGCTATTTTGGGCTCACTGAGAGATAGGCACAAAAATGGGATTGCCCTAGGGTTCTGGGTCAGGATAGAATAGGAATGCTTTTGTTCTGAGGGTCAAAGAGAAGCTAGCCCACATCTAGGACTGGCAATGGGGTGTGGTGCTGCTGGACTGCGCCCTAATGTCAGATTCTCGGGGCCAACTTCGGCCCCAGGAAAGGCTGTGTGTGTAAACCCATGGAAGGATTCCATGAGAACTATGGTGTGGGGGACACCTGGAGGGAACCTGGAGTCAAAGAAAGAGTCATCTCCCCTCTAAGTTTTAGCCTCTGTGGCTCTGTGGGACTGACAGCAGGTCTCTCTACTGAGGGAAGAAGTGTCCCCAGTTTTGAGCATCAGCATTGGGTGGAGGTGGGAAAACAGAGCAGGTTCTCCCTGAGGAAACTCCTGGGATTCGGGCAAATCAAAAGAGGGGAGACCCAAGAGGAAGATACACAAATGAGTCCTTGGAAAGAAAAATGAGGTGGTTGCATTTAATTCTTGACTTTATAGATACTTCACAAGCTAAGTTTCTAGCTCACCTCCACCTAGGTGTGAATTACAGAAAAACTGGCCAGTAAATACATATGTGATGGCTGGCTAAGAAATTGCATTGGCTGTGCAAACAATCCTAAAACATCTGGTCAGTTTAGACAGATAATCAAGTCAACTCATTCAAAATATTATTCATTCACATAGCAGATGATTATTGAAAGCTTCCTATTTGCCCAGCACTGACTCAGGTGCTGAGGAGACAGCAGTGAACAAAAGCCAGGTTTCCTGCCATCCTGGAGCTTCCTGTCTTGTGAGTGAGACAGTCAACAAATAGAACCCTGAGCAGGATGAGAGGATGGAGAGCGAGGGGAGTGCTTCACATAGTACATCAGGGAGGGCAGCCTTGAGGAGGTGACCTCAGCAGGGGAGCTAGGTGAAGTCATAACGTGAGTTCTGCAGAGACAGGGGTAGAGCACTCCAGGCAGAGGCTGGTTCAGATTGAGTGCAGCACAGTCATGGGGAAAAATGAACCAGGAGACAGAGGTCGAAGAGGGGAGGGGTAACGATGCCCAGCAATAGAGACTTTCAGAGCCCCTGGAGATTTTCAGATTTGGTTCTAAGTGTAAATTGAAGCCATTGGGGGATTTCAGCAGAGCAGGGACATTATCCGTTATCCATCCTGTTATTAGGACAGCTCAGGTTGCTGGGTTGAGAACAGACCCTAGAGACAAGCATGGAGCAGGGAGAAGAGCTAAGATGCTATTGCAGTGGTCCAGGCCACAGATGAAGGTGGTCCAGGCCAGAGATGAAGGTGGACCAGGCCAGAGCTGAAACTTGGATGCCACCATTGACAAAGGTGAATCCAACTCATTCCTTTAGCTGGTGTGTAGACAATAAAGTCCGATGAGGGGTCAGGCGCAGTGACTTACGCCTGTAATCCCAGCACTTTGGGAGTCCGAGGTGGGCAGATGACTTGAGGTCAGCAGTTTGAGACCAGCCTGGCCAATGTAAGGAAACCCCATGTCTACTAAAAATACAAAAATTAGCCAGGTGTGGTGGTGGGTGCCTGTAATCCCAGCAACTCAGGAGGCTGAGGCAGGAGAATTGTTTGATCCTGGGAGGCGGAGGTTGCAGTGAGCCGAATCATGCCACTGCACTTTGAAGCCTATTCAAAAGAACAAAACTTAGCCCCGTTGTTTGGGAGGCTGGCAGGGGCAGGGGTGAGCCTGCTGGATGGTGCCGTGGCACAGAGAGGCAGGTGGCTTCCCAAAATACAGTTCTACATGGAAGTGGAGCGCAAAGTCTTACTTCGTGACTACGAGGAGTTATTACTATGATTGGTATTTTACTCAAGGCCTGAAAGTGATCAAGCTGCCCTTGTGGGAAACATGTTAGAAAATGTTGTATTAAAGAGCCAGTTTTTCACAATTCGTTTGTAATTTAATCCAGTTCAACTTCTGTCATTTCATTCTGTGGCAACCCCTGTCCCTACTCCAGGACAACTACCTCCCAGGGTTGTGAAGAGTGTTAAATCACTTAAAATAAGATCTGATGTGTAAAGAGCCCTCTTTATAGAGGTAAAATGCAAGACATTTTATTTACAAGAGGGAGCTAGACGGAACGATCTTCCAAGTCTTTGAAGATTTAATACTCTAAGAGAATGCGAATATTTACTGAGGACTTGCAATACGGATGGCATGAGCTTGTCTGGCAGACCACATCTGGTTGGCAGGTGAAGGATGAAAGTTCAAGTGCTACCTCTGGGGACAAGGGATCTGGGAACAATCCCAGCACTGGGATGCACAGCTGCTCCTTCTGGTTCACTTTCTCCTGTCTTTGCATCTATTCATTGCCTTTTCTTCTGTTGGACTCCATTAACAAGGATTCAGCTTCCTGCCATTCCCCTAGAAACCAACTTTAAAGGTAAAAAACACTTTAATCTTGTTTTTGGCAATCACACCTGAAACAGAGAAATGAAAAATAACTAAAATCTTAATTTAAACTGCAGAAAAGGGAATATGAAGAGAAGAAACGTGCTATGTAAATTTATTTCTTCCTTCCTTCCTTTCTTTCTTTCTTTTTTCTCTTCTTTCTTTTTCTTTCTTCCTTCCTTCCTTCCTTCCTTCCTTCCTTCCTTCCTTCCTTCTTTCCTTCTTTCCTTCCTTCCTTCCTCCCTCCCTCCCTCCCTTCCTTCCTTCGAGATGGAGTTTTCACTCTGTCGCCCAGGCTGGAGGTCAGTGGCATGATCTCGGCTCCCTGCAAACTCCCCCTCCCGGGTTCAAGTGATTCTCCTGCTTCAGCCTCTGAAGTAGCTGGGGTTACAGGTGTGCACTACTATGCCTGACTAATTTTTGTATTTTTAGTAGAGACAGGGTTTCACCATGTTGGCCAGGCTGGTCTCGAACCTGTGACCTCAAGTGATCCACCCACCTTGTCCTCTCAAAGTGCTGGGATTACAGGTGTAAGCCACCACACCCAATGTAAATTTCTAATTGACATACAATGTCTTTTTTTTGCAAGATGAATAATTATATAATAAATAGTTATATGTAGTTTATTTAAGTTATTCTACTTGAAGTATTCACATTTTGGGGTTTTGTCCCAATAATATGATGCCAATTCATTAATATAATAAAATAAAAGCAAATATCTATGTTGTTTTTCCCCAACATGCACAATCATCAATTTACTTTTGAAATTTTCCTTCATTGTTATCGATTACATGCCAGGCATATCAGGCTTTTTCTTTTCTTCCCTCCCTTTTCCCCTCCCTCTTTTTCTTCCTCACTTCCTCTTTTCTTTCTTTCAATCAATAAGTCATTTTTTTGTTCATTTGAAATGAGAAAATAAACCTTATTCATAACTAAAACTTAAGACTTCAAGCATTATTTTTGCTTTCAATTTAAGCATTTTGTTTTTATGAAGACAACTGTTTCAGCCCCTCTATTTTGCTGTTTCTAATGTATTCTGGATTAAGAAACCAGATAGCAGGTTAGGATGAATTTAGAATAAAGTTATAGCCTCAGCTGCTAAGCTGAGGGGTCATAATGTTAGCAATAACAAATGCTGTGCTAAGATTGATACATATGTTATATCCAATTTAAAACTCACAGAAGAGGAGCTTCAAGATGGCTCATGAGAGGCATCTGGTACTCACTCCCTCCACAAACTAGGACCAAAATAGCAAGTAGTTAGTCATATTTTAAATAGATCACCTAAGAGAGAATGCTGGAATTCAACAGAGAAGTGACAGGAAACATCTAAGGTAAGGAGGAAGAGAAAAGTAAGACAGATAGCTCAGTTTTGATTGGCTAGGATCCTGGAGAGGCTCCCCAATGCAGGGAAAGGATAAGTGAGTGACCCCCAGCAGCCTACATTTCCACTGCAGATCCCTGCAGTTCTACCCATGGGAAAGCCCTCCAGTCCATGCCGGCTCTGAGATTAGCATGAGCAGCTAACTAAAGACCATGCACTGGCACAGCATTGCTCCAGAGAGGAAGCTCGCACTGGGTACTACACAGCCCCTGAGTCCTAAACAGCTACAGCAAAGTGCTATTTTGAGAGTCTAGCCTCCACCAGAGTGCATCCTGCCCTGGGTCCCAACAGCTCCTGCATCTCCACATCCCTGGAGCCCCAATAACATCCCCTCCTCGTAGCCAAGTGCCACTGCTGGCTGCTGCCACTAGAGCCAAAGAACGGGCCATTGGTGGTGATCCTGCCACTCCCAGAAGCAGGGCTCCTATGCATTTACAAGTGCCCGCAAAAAGGCTACGCAGCTTCACCCAGGACTGAAAAGCATGCTCCCCAGCCACTTGTTTAAAGATGCTGCCACTGAAAGCAGTAGGGCTGCAGTGCAGCTGCTGCCACGTTAACCTGAGTATTTCTCCAGGGGCCTGGAAATCACTTTATCTCTGCCTAACACAGCCAGTGCTCATATGCAGCCCAGCTCTGTCCTCCCTCCCCAGTGTCTGATCATGCTGCCTGGGGACCTGGAGACTGGAGAGCACCCTGCCCCTAGAGAGTTCCCTGCCCCATCATTGGCACCTAAGCATTCCTCCTGGGGTTCTGAGGATGGGTTGACCCAACCTGCTGCCACCACTACGGGTGGCACTCACTTGCACATGCCACCTGCAAGCCTGGGGACTGGCTTACCCAGTCTGTCCCAGCCACTACCAACACCAGTACAGACCATGTGAGAGTCAGATTGTCCCACCACTGCTACTGCCACTGCCCACACCATGCCCACTGCTCAGGAACCTGAGGATCTGTCCACCTACCTGGCCTACCACTGCCACTTCTGTCACCCAAGCAAGCCTCCTAGAGGCTCAAGAATTGGTTCACCTGGACTTGCTAACACCAGTGTTAGTGTACCCTGCCCTGAGGCCCAAGGACAAGCATGCTCAGTCCACTGCTGTCATCAATGCACTGGTGCCAAAGGACTGGCTCATTTGAAGTTCCTGTCCCCAGCAAAACACTTCACCATAGCCTTTACTAACACCACAGTCTAAGCCACTGAGAAAATCAGACGGCATGGATTCTGTTTACAACTGAAGAAATCATATGGAGCGTATACTACTGCATATACCAAGAATCAAGGCCAAAGTGCTGTGTGCTACTCAACCAATACCACAGACATATCTTTAGTAAAAAGGTCCTCTCCTATTATAGCAAGTTCGAAAAATTGAAAGAAGCAACCGTTACACCAGATGTGCAGATATCAATGTAAGGACACAAGAAACATGAAAAAAACAAGAAAATATGGTAACTCCAGAGGAAGACATTAATACTCCAGCAACAGATTGCAATGAAAAAGAAATATGTGAAATCCCAGAGGAAGAGTTCAAAATAGTGATATTAAAGAAGCTCCGTAAGATACAGGAGAACACAGAAAAACAATGCAAGGAAATGGAAAAAAAAAAAAAAAAAAACCAACTCAGAATATGAGCAAGAAATTTATCAAAGAGATAGATATCATGAAAAAGAACCAAACAGAAATTCTGGAACTGAAGAATTTACTGAATGAAATATAAAATACAATCAAAACTTCGAGAATAGACTAGATGAAACAGAAATAATTTTAGAACTTGAAAACAATTATTTTGAAATAACCCAGAACAAGAAAGAATAAACAAAGCCTATGTGACATATGGGACACCATGAAGTGATGAAATATTAAAATGTTTGGTGTCCCAGAAGGCAGTGAGACAATGAAAGGGATAGAAAATATATTTAATGAAATTATAGCTGGAAAATTCAAGAGAATTAGACATCCAGATACAGAAAGTTCAGAGATTCCCAAATAGATACAATTCAAAAAGGTCTTCATGGCACATTATCATCAAACTGTTAAAAGGCAAAGACAAAGACGTAATTCTAAAACCATCAAGAAAAATGTATAAAGTTACTTATAAGGGAATTCCCCTTAGACTAACAGTGTATTTGTCAGTAGAAACCTTACGGGCCAGGAGAGAATGAGACGCTATATTCCAAGTGCTGATAGCAAACAAACAACCCAATCTGCCAAAGTTATCCTTCATAAATGAAGGAGAAATAAAGTATTTCCCAGACAAGCAAAAGCTGAGGGAATTCATCACCACTAAACTGGCCCTACAAGAAATGCTTCAGGGAGCCCTATACCTGGAAATGAAAAGATAATATCTACCATCATGAAAACACATGAAAGTATAGAACCCACTAGTAGAGCAGACACACAAATGGGAAGAAAAAGGACTCGAATGTTACCACTACAGAACACCACCAAATCACAATGATGAAAAATGAGAGATAAAGAAAGGAACAAAGTATATACACGACAACCAGAAATCAATTAATAAAATGACAGGAATAAGCCTTCACATATCAATAATAATATTAGATGTAAGTGTATTACAGATACAGACTGGCTGAATAAATTAAAAAACAAGCACGAGCCAACTATATGTCGCCTACAAGAAACTCATCTCACCTGTAAAAACACAAATAGACTGAAAGTAATGTGATGGAAAAAGATATTCCATGCAAACAGAAACCAAAATCAAGCAGGAGTAGCTATACTTATATCAGATAAAACAGACTTCAAGTCAAAAATGTAAAAAGAGATGAAGAAAGTTGTTACATAATGATAAAGGGATAAATTCAGCAAAAGGATATAACAATTATAAACATACATGTACTAACACCAGAAAACCCACATGTATAAAGCAAATATTATGAGATCTAAAGAGAGAGATAGACTTCGGTACAGTAATAGTTGCAGACTGCAACACCCCACTCTCAGCATTATACAGATCATCTAGACAGAAAATTAGCTAAGAAACACTGGATTTAAACTGGCTAAGAACTCAAAAGCATAAACAACAAAACCAAAGGCAAATGGGCTATATTAAACTAAAAAGTTTCTGTACAGCAAGGGGAATAATCAACAGGGTGAAAAGACATTCTGTCAAATCAGAGAAAATATTTGCAAACTATCATTTGGTAAGGAATTAATATCCGGAATACACAGGGAACTCAAACAACCCAACAGTGAAAAACCAAATAATACAATTTTAAAAATGGGCAAAGGACATGAATAGACATTTCTCAAAAGAAGACATACAAATGGCCAACAGGTATATGAAGAAATGCTCAACATCAGTAATCATCAGGAAAATGCATATCAAAATGACAATGAGATACCATCTTACTTCAGTTAAAATGGCTATTAAAAAGACAAAAAAATCAGATGCTGATAAAGATGCGGTGAAAAGGGCACTGTTGGTGAGAATGTAAATTAGTACAGCCACTATGGAAAACAGAAGGGGATTTACCAAAAAACTAACAATAGAACTACTATATGACCCAACAATCTCACTAATTGGTTATTTATCCAAAGGAAAAGAAATCAGTATATCAAAGGGATACCTGCACCCCCATGTTTATGGTGGCACTATTTACAGTAGCCAAGATATGGAATCAATCTAAGTGTCCATCAACAGAGGAATGGATAAAGCAAGTGTGATATATATATATATATACACACACACACACAATGGAATATTATGTGGCTATAAAAAGAATGAAATTATGTCATTCACAGCAACGTGGATGGAACTGAAGGTCATTATGAAGGTCATTATGTTAAGGTCAAAATGTTGTATGTTCTCACTTCCATGTGGGAGCTAAAATGGTTGGTCTCATGGAGGTAGAGAGTAGAATGATAGATACCAGAGGCTGCAGAGGGAATGTGGATGGGTAGGACAATGAAGAGAAGTAGGCTAATTGGTACAAACATACAGTTAGATAGAAGGAATAAGCTCTAATGTGTGATAGTAGAGTAGGGTGACTATAGTTAAGTTAACAACAATATATTGTCTATTTCAAAATAACAAAGAGAGAGGACCTGAACTGGTCCCAACACATAGAAATGATAAATACTTTAGGTAATGAATACCTTAAATACCCTGACTTGATCATTACACATTCTATGCATGTAACAAAACATCATATGTACTGCATAAATATGTACAAATATGTATCAATAAAACAACTCACAATGACCATGTTCCTTTTATAATCCTCACTGTTCTAGATGAAAAACTGAATCAAGATCATACAGTCACTACAAGATAGGACAGGGATTTAAATCAGACCATTTAACCCAAGAACCACCCATTTCACCATGATTGTCATTTGTGTCGGTTCCATGCAATGTTCTTAACTGACTTGCAAGATGATGTGTACATGCTTCAGGATCTACTGACTAGCAGGCTTTGAAATCCCTGCCTCCTAGGATAACCTATTCTGCAGTGACACTCTTCTTTTAACTGAAATGTACCTTACCAAGGAACTGAGGAAAGCCAGCCAGATTAAGAAGCGGGTTTGGGGCCACTTGTAGGTAAGTGAGTGCAACTGTTTGAGAAGAATTCCAGGCAAGCAGAAACCTTAGTCAGCTCTAAGTGTATCCTATGATGTAAATGTTACAGATACATTATAATCCCAAGGCCTCTTCTGAAAGGAGCAGATACCTGCTAGAGAAAGAGCAGATTTCTATGGAAATGAGGCCATTCCTTCTGGAAAAGCAACAAAAGCAACACACCCTCACATTGTTTATAAGCCCTTAAGGTTTCTTTGTAATCCCAGAGTTTACCTGCTTCATGAATCCTTATAATGTATGGCAGAAGAACTCTATAATTATTAAAAGTTACTTAATTATCAACACTTTCACTTCTTGTCATCCATCTCTCAATTTGTCACCTCTGTTTAACCCTCCCTGGTATTTAAACAGCTAATCTAGTGTTGGAGGCCAGGTTAACAATGTGCAAGTCTCTAAGTGACTTCATAGCAACCTTCACAAGTCTATTTATTTGGTATTTCCTTTGTGTTCCTTTATATGAACTAACTGGGCCCTTGCTAATAATTAAAAGAATTTGCTGAAGTATTCTTTTAGCAAAGTCAGTAGATAAGAATTTCTGTGACTAGCATGTCTTGCGACATTAGCTTGCCCCCCAAAGTATAAAACTGAGAAAAGTATTTTCCAAAACTAATTCGGGTTGGTGCATATGTATTTGAATGCATGTGTCCATTCACTCATTCAGGAAATATTTATGCAGCTCTACTCTGTGCCTGGTCTATTCTAGGCAATGACGAACAAAAACCCCTGCTTTCACAGAATCACCATCCTAGTGGGGTGAGGTTGGGCAGACAGATAACAACTAGAATGTATTATGTGTCAGATGAAGATGACTGCTATGGGGGAAAATAAGGCAGAGAAGGATGCCAAAGAGTAGGGGTTGTGTTTTACAATGGAATGCTTGGGCCAGGCATGGTGGCTCATGCCTGTAATCCCAGTACTTTGGGAGGCCGAAGCAGGCAGATCACGAGGTCAAGAGATCGAGTCTTCGCCAACATGGTGAAACCCTATCTCTACTAAGAAAATACAAAAATTGGCCGCACACCTGTAGTCCCAGATACTTGGGAGGCTGAGGCAGGAGGATCACTTGAACCCGGGAGGTGGAGGTTTCTGTGAGCTGAGATCACGCCACTGCACTCCAGCCATTTTATAAAAATGAAATGGAGTGCTTGGGATTAACTAATCAGAGACTGCAGCAAGGGAAGGGAGTAAGCCATGAGAATATAGCGGGCATCCTGGGCAGAGGCCCAACGAGTTCTAGGAACAGCAATCCGGCTGGTGTTTTAGGGGCTGCAGAAGTCTAGTAGGCCAGAAAGAGACTGGGATTGCCTGATTTTATAGGACCTCATACTTCATGCATAACAACTTGACTTTTTCTTGATGTGAGACAGAAAACCTTTGAAAGATTTTGAGCATAAAAGCGGCATGGTCTGATTCATGATGTCCAAAGAGGATCAGCTGGCTATGGAGTAGAGAGCAGACTGTCGAAGGCCAGGAACTAGTTAGGAGGTAGTGGCAATAATCTAGAGGACAGGAGGTGATGGTGACTTGGACTGGCACAGTAATAATGGAGATAGAGAGAAGAGGTTGGATTGTGTGTGTGTGTGTGTGTGTGTGTGTGTGTGTGTATACTTTCTAGTGATGGCATCTCACTATTCTGCTTCCAAGTTGGTCTAGAACTCCTGGGCTCAAGTGATTCTCCTGCTTCAGCCTCAGGAGTAGCTGGGACTACAGGTGCACCACCATGCCTGACTTTGGATACATATTTTTAAAAAGTGAAGCCAATTGGATTTGCTGGCAGGTTGGATGTAGGGTGTGGAAGAAAAGAGCTAAGGTTTTCAGTTTGGGCATGTCTGTGCACACATTGGCATATGTGTCTATATAAAGCTTAACATTATCCAAAACTATCTCGTTTCTTTGTTTACTTATTTTTTTGCTCTACACCATTTGAAAAGGGACCTTCCCAATCTTGTTTATTGTTGCATATCCAGTGTCTAGAACAATCTGTCTCTTTCTCTTTCTCTCTTGAAAGAAAATATTTAGCTGTCAGTAATGTGGTTACAGAAAAATTGCAAAGAGCTGTTATTTTCTGCCTTCTGTATTTTCAGCATTGAGTCTGCATTTATTTAAAAATAAACTTTATGTAATTACAGAAAATTGAACAAATTTGCAAAATTATACAATAGAAAATTTAAAAAGGCTTATTATCGTTAAGTGAAAGATTATAAATTCTGCAGACAGAATGTTATTTTGAGAGCCAATGTCAATGTGAGTAAATGACCCCCAACCCTATAAAATAATAAATCCAAACCCTGTAAGATCAAATAGCCCTGTGTGATCCACAGGATCAGTTTCCAGGACAGAACAGACTTTATTAGCATTGTTTTACTGCAAAGACATTATTCAGGCCAGTTCTCAGCCACTCAGCCAACAGCTTTGTTTCTGGCTGTGCCAAGTCTGCAAACAGTAGCTGATCATCTGTAGCTCAATTCAAAAGGAGGTTTTTTTCTAGAAATTCCAACCTCCCCCCAATAGCCAGCACATTTCTATTAAATTTGATTGAGTTAAAGTTTCTGAAATATTTCCTGAATGAGTGAATACACACGTGCCTTCAAATACATATGCACCAACCTGAACTAGTTTTGGAAAATACTTTTCTCAGTTAGTTTTATACTTCAGGGGGCAAGCTAATGTCACAAGACATGCTATTCACAGAAATTCTTATCTCCTGACTTTGCTAAAATAATTTGCTAACTATTATTACTCACATGAGTGTCTTTAATTCAGTTCTTTGTAAAAGTCGAGCATTGAAGACAGTTGGTTTGTTATTAAGGACAAAGTTATGCATCTAACTAATCTCACATTTTTTCTAAGCAGTGCAAATAAACCAGAGCTCTTCAATGGTTCACAGCTCCACAATCCTTTTATGTACATTCTGAAATCCTAAAAGGCTCTGAATACTGAAAGCTTTTTTGGGAGCCAATCTAGAATCAGAACCAGAATGGCTTGAACTCGGTTGGAGGTGAACCTCAACTGGGGGTGGGGGGCCTGAAGCTATGTATTATTTTACCATATCTCACCAAAAGTGATGTATATCTGTCTTACTGCAGAAATATTAATGTGTTTGATCACAAAGTGATGTGCTGTGTTATGTAATATACAGTAAAATCACTCAAACATCTTTCTAACAATTATGTTTTCTGAAACACATCTGGGCTCATGGGGTTTGCATAAAGCACTGTAAACCTGTACTGTGTTTGCTGTTCGGGGCTGAACGTGTTGACGTCATCTTTCTTTACAAGATAAGGGTGATGGCTGCTATCTTGCCCTTGTGAATGCAACAAGATTCCTTTTCTAGGCACCTAGAGCTTTTACAGCTCACATGCATCTCTTGCTCACCTGTGTGAGTGTCATGCTTTGAGTAGATGCCACTTTGTAGTGATGAAGCTTCTGGCCTGTACCTACCCAGATAGCACAGCCTTGGAGAAAGGTAGCATGAAGCTGGCTGTCTCTGGGCTCCGGTCCTGTCATCCATCAGTGATGAGCAACGGGAATTAGAAGGAGACACATTCTGTTCATGGCCAAAGGTGTGGCCCCAAGCCACATCAAAGACACCCCCGCCTCTTTCAACCAAAACAACCTTCTGTGGACACCAGGGGCTCATGTATCTTAGGCCAATATCGAAGCCATATAAAGCCTGACAAATCGTCAATCCTGAGCTGGGATCCCGGTTCCACCACGTTTACATAGTGCCTCCTTGGGTAACCCAGTTTCTTGGTAACCCACTAGAAGTAGCCTGACTTATAATAAGCTTACAACGTACTTTTCACCATAACAACTTCCTTTGTAGAGAAGGTATTGGGTCTGTGATCCTTGGAGAGCCCTAACTCAGGGAACTCCATAGCTCCCCTCTTTCACATCTTGAATTTTCTTTTCTCCACCTCCAGATCCCCAAGCTTTTAACTTGGAGGCAGAAGCACTGGTTGTGAGTTTAGAAATCTAGGAGAATCAGCAAGATACACAGACTCTTACAGTCTAAGAGACCCGGGAGATGAGGGTGTAACCTTTTTCCAGCGCAGGGCTCCCACGATGCTCCAGACAGGTCCAGAGAAGTGACCCCTCATGGACAACAGCGCCCATCTCTGGTCAGAGAAACTCGACTGGCTCCTTGTGCCTCCATATGAGGGGCCTCTGGAACCTCTTCCGGGTCCCTGCAGACATGGGAAGGCGGCCAGCGGAGCCTCCCCTGCTTCTCTCCGGGATTTACACCCTTGCTCTTGGACACCTGGCACAATGTGGACATCTTCAGTTGGGTACCGGGGGAGCTTGATGCTTCACTCCTGGGGTAAGGTGGGGATTAGGTGTTTGGGTGTCGGGGTGTGTGTTTGGAGGGGGTGATTTAAATGACTCTGGAAGTTGAAGCCATTCCAGAGAACATTCAAGCGGCCAGGAGAACCAGAATCTTTTCATCAACATCCACAAGGGTCACGAGAAAGGCTGTTCATTGGCCAAGCTCCTAGGCCACCCAAACATGGGAGGGAGGAGGGGAAGACAAACCCCGCCCAAGCCCCAGGGGATGGAGTTGGCACCAAGGACTTCTGGTCAACCCCAGACAGCAGACAGCGGGCCAGGCACTGCCAAAGGTGCAGGCGCGAAGCAGCCCTCTCCAGCCGTGCACTGCACCTCAGCGGCCCGTGGGCGAGATCGGGGTCCGGGTGGGAAGCAGACGCGCAATCGGAGAGAAGCTCCAGCAGTGGAGGAAGAGTTTGGAGAGCTTCAGCTGGGCAGAAGGGGCGCAGAGGCTTGGGGCCAAGCGGAGTTTTCCCTGAGGGTCCCGCGCAAGGCCCCAGCACCCTGGCTAAACCTTTACCGCCGGAGCCCTGAGCCGGCGTCCTTCAAGGGGCACAGAGGGCCCAGCAGCACGCACCTTGCCCAGCGCCACCGACCCTAAGCAGCGTCAAGGAAGGAGTCCCGATCAAGGACAGGGATCTGGGGCCATGGCCGAGGCCGCAGAGCCGGAGAGGGGTGCCCCAGGTCCCCAGGGGCCGCTGGAGGTCCCCGCGCCTCCGGCTGAGAGACCCGGAGAGCCGGGATCCGCGGGCGAGGAGGCAGAGGGGCCGGAGGGGAGCGAGGGCGCAGAGGAGGCGCCAAGGGGCGCGGCCGCGGTGAAGGAGGCGGGAGGCGGCGGGCCGGACAGGGGCCCGGAGGCCGAGGCGTGGGGCACGAGGGGGGCGCACCGCAAGGCGGAGGCCGAGGAGGGAGCCCCGGAGGTTGCCCAGGTGCCCCAGGGAGGGGAGGAGACAAGCAGCGCGCAGCAGGTGGAGGGGGCGAGCCCGGGGCGCGGCGCGCAGGGCGAGCCCCGCGGGGAGGCTCAGAGGGAGCCAGAGGACTCTGCGGCCCCTGAGAGGCAGGAGGAGGCGGAGCAGAGACCTGAGGCCCCGGAAGGCAGCTCGCCCGGGGCGGCGGGGGACAGCGTAGACGCGGAGGGCCCGGCGGGGGACAACATAGAAGCCGAGGGCCGGGTGGGGGACAGCGTAGACGCCGAGGGCCCGGCGGGGGACAACATAGAAGCCGAGGGCCGGGTGGGGGACAGCGTAGAAGCGGAGGGCCCGGCGGGGGACAGCGTAGACGCGGAGGGCCCGGCGGGGGACAGCGTAGACGCGGAGGGTCCGGCGGGGGACAGCGTAGAAGCGGGGGACCCTGTGGGGGACAGGGTAGAAGCCGAGGGCCCGGCGGGCGACAGCATGGACGCCGAGGGTCCGGCAGGATGGACGCTCCGGGTCTCGGGTGAGCCGCAGGAAGGAGGGGACCGCAGCCTCCCGCCCCAGGCGGAGGCAATTGAGGTCACAGCCGGGGAGAGCGCGGGGCGCAGCCCTGGTGAGCTCGCCTGGGACGCAGCGGAGGAGACGGAGGTCCCGGGGGGAAAGGGCTCCGAGGAAGTGGCCCCCGGGGACTCGAGGGCAGACGCTGTCGAGGACGGGGTAGGGGATGGGCCCCAGCAGGAGTCAGGGGAGGAAGAGGAGAGGCGAGAGCAGAGCCCGGAGGGGCCAAGTGAGGAGGCCGCAGCTGGGGGCGAGGAGGAATTCCCCGACAGCAGCCCACATGGGGAGGCCTCCAGGTGCGCCGCGGAGCCTGAGGCCCAGCTCAGCAACCACCTGGCCGAGGAGGGCCCCGCCGAGGGTGGCGACGAGGCCGCGCGCATGAACGGCCGCCGGGAGGACGGAGAGGCGTCCGAGGAGCGGGCCCTGGGGCAGGAGCACGACATTACCCTCTTCGTCAAGGTAAAGCTCGCTTCTCTGAACTCTAAGGACGACCCCCTTGCATTCGAGGTCTTAGTCATCTCAGATCCCAGAGGGACGCGCGGGGAGGAGCCCTCGGTGGTGTCCTGATTGTCACCAGGCGCTTCCATGCGCGGGAGGGAGGCGGGACTGCAGGGATTTCCTAAAGCAGAGTTTTCAGAGTATTTGCGGGAGGACTCAACGGTTTGGAAGCAAAGACTTTGGGGGTGGGGGCAATGGAGAGTGCGACGGGGGACGATGAGGATGTGGGGTTGTGGGTTCAGCATCCCACTGTCCTTTGTCCTGAAAATCCTAACTGGCCCTGCTAGTCAGGAGGTTATTAACGAATTAACTAAAAAGTTTAAAAAAAAAAAAAAAAGGCAACACATCCTATTGGTATTCAAAGGGATTTCTGCCAAAGGAAGCTTTAATACTTGAAGGTAGGTTCAATGTGGGAGGTGCCTTCCAGACTCAGTCTCAGAGATCCAAAGCTGGTCAATGTTTTCCACTCCAAAAAGGTATTCCATTTTGGTAGAACCAACAATGCACATTTAGAGGGGAAAGTGGAGCCTTATTGACATAGTGTTTATTGAACGTTTTAGCATTTAATTTGGAAGAATACAAGATGCCGTTGGCTTGAACATCATCTGCTTGTTTGTCATGTTTTTAACTTCAGTTCACATGGGAAGAGAGCAAGGATTCTGTATGGGAATCTGTAGAGACACCACTGAGAAAGTTTTCATTTTAAACAGGAATTATTTACAAGGCATGAAAAATAAAAGAACAAAGTCCAGCAGCAGTTCACACCAGGATCTTTGTTTAAAAAGCCTTTTCTGAGGACCTTTGGCCAGACCCAGGAAAGCTGGAGATAATAAGGTCAAGAATGTGCATTGCATGCTGAATCATAATCCTTCAGAAATACTTTCAAGCTTATAGAAACCAGTTACCGTCTAAACCTCTCTGGCTGAAATGCAAGCACATTTTAATAAATAAAAGGAAATGCTCTGAAAGTGATTAACATCAGAATTTTAAAAATGGTTTGGGTGGCGAGGGACTTGGGAAAGAAGGGGTGTGTGTTTCTTCCCTAGCGAGAAGGTGCTGTTTCTGGCCTTTTTCAAGACGCTGGGACATAACCTCAGGACATCAGCCCCTGGGAGACTGCTGGGAAGAGCTGGAGTGCCGTGCTGCTGTGTGGCCCCAAATCTGCTCCTCTCCATCACCTTGGATTAAGAAATTTCCCGTTGCTCTGGTTGTAGGGATACATGATTCTGGCACACAGCCTCTTAGCACAGTTTTGATGTACAATAACAGCTTCTGATGAGTCCCCCTGTTTCAGTTCTCTGTCCTCTCCAATCCAGTCTCTTTATAATAGCCAGTGAGCTGTGGACGAGATCTGATCATTTTATTTCTTAGTGTTGAATTCTTTAGTTGTTTATTGCAGAATTTTAGGTAAATCCCCACTGCGTAGGCAGCCCACAGGCCCTTTGTGATGTTATTTCTGCCTCCTTTCTCTGGCCTTGGCTTGGCGTTGCTGGGTGTCCCCACCCTTTGTTACCTGTGGTCTCGCTATGCCAGCTGGATTAAACTACTTACTGTTCCTTGAGGGAGCCACATTCTTTCCCGCCTTGAAACTTTGTACATTACGTACCCTCTGCCTGAATGCAGTTTCTTCTCGTCGTCCCTGTCTGCCCTCCTGCCTGGTTATCTGCCACAAGTCCAAGAGTTATCTCTTCCAGTCCCAGACAGATGTCCCTGCTAAGGCACTGCCCTCAGCCTGCTATGTCTCTTTCCTCAGCTGTGTGAAATTCATCGTTCTATCTCCAGCACAGAACACAGGTGTGGGATGTGGTGAAGGCTTGAATGGGTGTCTGGCTGCTGGCTAGTGTGGTGATCAAGAACGTGGACTTTAGAGCCAGTGGGTCTGGGATCAAATCCTGGCTTTGCTAATTTCTTGCCGTGTGACCTTGGGCAAGTTACTTAACCTTTTGGTATCATTGTTGTCTCACTGATAAAATGGGGACAATAATAGTACCTAGCCCTTGAGGTTACCGTGAGGAATAGAGAATTAGATTACAGAAAGCATTTAGAAAAGTGCCTGGCTGGAAATAAGCATAGTACACATGTGAGTTCCTATTGTTACATCTGTGTTGCTCCCATACACTTGCTTTGATTTTGCACAGAAACAGTTATCCCTGCCATTATTTATTTTATTTATTTTTAGGGAAAATCCCTCTAGGTACCTAATTACCTCCAATCTCTAGGGATAAGAATGTTATGAAAAGTCGTTTTCATACAACTTGTTTTCTCAAATATTGCTTGGGAGGAGTTTGTGTAGGCAGAAGCACGTGGCCTAGCACCAGCAGCGGGATAGGATGGGCAGCTTATCCACAATGCTTTATTCTGATGATTGACTTGGTGTTCAGTTGTTAACTTCTTTTTTCTTAAGGAAACAAATAGATCTCCAAATGATGAAATTGGTTAACTTTTTTTTTCTTTTAATTCAGACCAGTTCTTGCTCTGTCACCTAGACAGGAGTGCAGTGGTGCTATCTCAGCTCACTGCAACCTCCACAGACTGGGTTCAAGCGATTCTTGTATCTCAGCCTCCTGAGTCGCTGGGACTACAGGCATGTGCCACCACGCCTGGCTAATTTTTTTGTGTGTGTTTTTGGTAGAGACGGGGTTTCGTCATGTTAGTCAGGCTGGTCTCAAACTCCTGACCTCAAGTGATCCACCCACCTTGGCCTCCCAAAGTGCTGGGATTACAGGCTTGAGCCACCCCGCCCGGCTGAGATTGGTTAACTTCTGAGGGGCCGCTTATGATGAGCCTCACAGTATTGATACTGTGTCTCAGTTTCTTCTTATCCTACCAATCATGCTCTTTGAAAACAAAATGAAACAACACAAAAACGACAGACACCAAAGCAAAAAACAAAACTAAACAAACACCCTTTAGACTCATATTTTCTGAGTTTGAAATACTTGATGTAAAATCTGTAAATTAGTTCAGAATAGGATTTCTTTGCCAGAATTAGCCTTTTCTAGGCTCCTTGTTTGAGCTCAGTTTTGTCTGGGTTCTTTTCTACAGTGGACACCTGACCTGGGTTTTGTGAACACACCTAGGTGCGTCCTCATGGTGGGTTTTTACGGCATAGCTGGACTGTGGAATTCACAGCTGGGCTTAAAGGAGAATACTGCAATATTCTTTCAAACATTCTGCTAGCCTTCATATGACAGCTGAACAAACACATTTTAAAATTCACCCGTATTCTATTTGGGAACTCCTAACTTTCACATTTCTTCCAATTTTTTTTTTTTTTTTTTTTTTTAGACAGGGTCTCACTATGTTGCCCAGGCTGGTCTCCACCTCCTGCGCTCAAGCAGTCCTCCTGTCTCAGCCTCCTGAGTAGCTGGGACCACAGGCACGCACCACTACACCCAGCTAGTTTTTTAAAAAAATTTTGTAGAGACGGAGGTCTCACTTTGTTGCTCTAGCGGGTCTTCAACTGCTGGGAGAGGCCCTCCCACTTTGGCCTCCCAAAGTGCTAGGATTATAGGCACAAGCCACTATGCCTGGCCTCTCTTCTTATTTTGTTAAAAATAAATATATTGGTTACAAATATACCAAAAAGTAATGGTTAACTATGTAGTAACATGTAATAATAATTGCCCCACATCTACTTCTAATTAGTTATCTAATATATTCTCCATCTTTATGAGAGTTGTCATGTTATTAATTCATCAGTTTGTTTTATTGTACAAGCATGCAAGGATATATTTTTGTACAAAAGCCAGGAACATATAGCACCAGCCAAGAAAGACCTTAAATTATTTTGTGGTCAATTAATTGCTGATTATGCTAACTTTTAGTTTTGTTTTCTCAAAGAAGCGTTAATTATTTGTCATCAAATTATAGGGTAACTGTGCAATATATTTAGTAAGAAAGGTTATTTTTCTTTCCTCATAATAACAAAGGGTAACAACATAATAACATAATCACACAATAACATAATAACAACAGGCAAAAAACACTAGCAGCAAAGAGTTAAGTAAGAACTTTATTGAAGTGAGGAGTTCGGGGTAGTGGAGATTTAGTCACACCAAAAAAGTCTTGCTTACAGCTTTGGTTGCCCTAATCCGGCGTGTAAGCTTTGAGTCAGGGTCTTCGGGTGGGACAGTCTGAGCTACACAGCTTTCCTGGCAGATTTGACATGACTTAAAAAAACTTCAGTGTTGACCAGTGATGAGTCCTGGGCCACCCAGGATTTGGACACCACCTGTTTACCTGTAAACAGACAGTTATTGCTGAGCTAAAAAAGCTTGCCTTTGTATTCACATGTGGGTTCTCCAAAGAGGTGAAACTGACCTGATGAAACACAGTAAAACTCAAGAAGGACATGGCCTTTGAATAAGCACTGTCATCCAGAAATGAGCCCCCACCCCTCCAAAAAAAAAAAAAAAAGAGCCTTCCAAGCATTGTCACACCACACAGCTGGGCAAGAATGAGCCAGGACCAGCAGCTGATGGACCCCTGGTAGACCAGTAAGCTGTGGCTCTCTGTGGACATGTCACTGTGAGAGAGCATGTTGAGATTTGTTCTACAGGGCTTGGTCTCCAGGGAGCTTGAAAGGGAGATGGTATTTTCACAACTATGTGCGTGCTTTGTGTTCTGAAGGAAAGTGAGCAAAGATGCACTTCTGAGACTTTAATTTTCCCCAAAAACAATTTTTTGTAATTTTTAAAATTGTCTTAGAAAACCTGCTTACAGATGACATATATGAAATCAGTACCGAGTTACTTGGGGTGGAAATAGGTGGAGAATGATGTTTTGTATAACCTCTTACATGCAGACAGGTGTGGGTGTGCCATGCACGCTGGGGGTGGGGATATCCCCGCCACACTCAGTGAGAGCCCTGTCATCATTGCTTCTCTGTTCTCACCACCTGCCACTGCAGTGGGCTCATGGCAGGCCCTCCACTGTGCTTTTTGGTGCAGATACATAGTGGGTTGGGTGGACGGCTGATTTGTAAGACACAAGACCAGCTCCCCACTGTCCCAGCCCAGTGTCCCTTGTGAGAGAAACAGAGCCACCTTTTTCCATGGAGACATCTTGGCAGCAGGGTTACAGGATGCTGGTGGCTTTGGGAATTTGCAGCTCTTTCCTGCCATGTGCACACATCACAGCTCCCGTCTCTGTCTGGGCTGACGGGCCATGTGCTTCATGAAAACAACCGTGTCTCTTTACCTTCAGCACGGGTTCCTCCCCTCATATGGGGTTTCCTTTGTGTCCTTGGTTTCACACAGCCAGCCTTTGTCGGCTGACTCAGATATCCCATTTCCTTGAACATCTAAAGACTCACAGAAAACCTTCAGAAATACTACACTGGGTCTTTAGGCATGTAGATGTATTGTGTCCTTTCAGATACCTAGATAAAACCTAGAAGTGGAAGGAGTATGTAAAAGCCAACACTCCGCTCCGTGCTTGAGGCTCAAGGGGATCCTCATGCTATGGGTCCATACGTTAACTCAATACATGTGGATGTATTTCCTACTGTGTGTTGGACTCTGTGCTAGAGTCTGGGGACACATTGGTAAGCAGGACTGACAAGCTTCTTGTCCTCCCAGAGTTTACCATCTAGCACAGAAGACAGACACGGGGCAATGTAATACATTATGTCTATAGCATCTCCACTGGAAGCCTGCACTGCAAAGACCATGTAGTTTTCCCCATCATTGTTCTTTCAGCCCTTTGCATGCTGTTTGACACATAACAGATAGCCAGTTAATGCTGGTAGGAAGGGAAGGGGGATGGCAGATGAGCAGCAGGCTACAGGAGCATGCAGCAGGAGGACTTGCAGACACAGCAGTAGTCACTAAATAGTTGTTGATTTAGTTATATTTGGTGAGACAAAAGCATTTTCCTTTCCAGTCCACAGAGTGTGGGATCCTCTGATAATGCCTGGTATAGATTCTTCAGGATTTTCTAAAATAGGTGATCTTTGGTCTATCATTCTCTGAACTCCTGTCATATTCAGTAAAGAAAAAGTTTTTGTGAGAGTTATAAAGGCATTCAAATCTTCTAAAATTTTCCAGCATTAATTCTGTTTTTTTCTGCCTGAGTGTTGATTTATAAACTGGGCCCTATACCTGGGCATAGTTAGGGGAGACATTTTCTTCACAACATAGACAGTTTCCAAAAAACCACCCCCAAGCTTTTTGTCAGCCCATTCTCCTCCCCACAGGGAGACAGTATCTAAGTCCATCTTCGGCTAAAATCCATGCTTGTATTGACAGGCCCACTTCCTCCTTCTGAAAGCAACATTTTAATTTGGAGCTGTTGATGCTTAGGTATAAAATCTATTTCATTTAATGCTGCTATGAAAATTTCCCAGTCTTGAATTTAAGACAGTCTCTTATTGTTTTTTCCTCCTCTTGCGTGGGGGACCCTGCCAAGCTTTCAGAACTTTACTCTCAAGTTAGGTGGCAAATGGGCTAACAATTTGGTATATGTTAAGAGTTTGTTATAAATGATACTTATGCCCCAGCTGATACTACAGTATGGTATTTAATGTTGAAGAGAACATCATTAAGAGTGTGGTCAGCTGCAATTAATAAACTATCCAGTAACAAGTGCCTTTAATCAGAAGTTTACTTTTCTCATACAACAAGAAATCCAGAGATAGCTGGATAAAGCATCTTACCCCTGTCATCAAAGGCACAGATTAGTTCATCGTGTTCTGTCTCCCTGTATCATCAAAAGACGGCTGCCTTAGCCTTAAGCGCCAAATCCTGACCAGCGATATCTCAAGTAGGAAGCTAGAGGGAAGCGTCAGGAGTTTTCTTCTTATTCCCATTCCTCCTTCATCAGGGAGGAGAAATGCTCCTGATAACTCTTGCAGCAGACTTTTCCTGTGTCTAATGGCTGGAACTGGATTCTGTGCCCCAACCCCCTCCAGGCCTTTTACAAGCACAAGGGTATGAGATTGGCTTATATATACCAGGGGTTAGCAAACTGTACCATGCAGGTCAGATCTAGCCTGCCACCTGTTTTTGTACACCTACAACCTAAGAATGACTTATGTTTTCAAATGATTGGAAAACATTAAAAGAAGAATAATTCATGACTCATGACAAATATATGAAATTCAAATTTCAGGGCCCATAAGCAAACTTTTTTTGGAACAAGCCATGCTTGTTCTTTGACGTATCCTGTATGACTCCTTTTACTCTCCAACAGCGGAGTTGAGTAGTTGCGACAGAGACTCTGTGGACCACAAAGCCCAAAGTATTTATTCCTGGGCCCTTTAAGAGAAAGTTTACTGACTCCTAGCTTATACCTACTTTTATTCATCATCTGGGGCTAGATACAATGCCATTCACGCAAAATTGGAGTTCAATTTAGAAGGAAAATGGAGAACAGTTGTAGACGAAAGAACCAACAAGCTCTTTCACAGTGAGTAAGAAATATTTAAGACACTAAACATCTATATATTGTTAGAATTTTTTTTTGCCTACAAAAACCATAAAAATTTTGATTTATGTAAAGTCAAAATAAAATGTAGGTTAAATATATTTATACAAATTTTAGTATAACATGTTTATGTAGTCCATGAGATTATTTTGTAAAATCTACCTACCATTTTTTTTGGAAAAGATAATACATTGAAATAGTAAAATTTAGAAATATAAAAAGATATAATATAATGATAATTAAGTCTTCTTTCACCTATGAAGCCCAGCCTCCCAATTTTTCTCCCTAGAGATACCCACCAAATATTTTTCCAGAGATATTCTATGCAAATTCAAACTTATCCTCACTGTACTATCTATTCCTATGTAACAAATTGTCCCAAGACCTAGAACCTTAAAGCAACAAACATTTATCATTCAGTTTTTCTGGGTCAGGAATTTGTGAGTTGCTTAGTCAGTTCTCACGCTGTTATAAAGAACTGCCCAAGACTGGATTTATAAAGGAAAGAGGTGTAATCGACTCACAATTCTGCGTGGCTTGGGAGACCTCAGGAAACTCACAATCATGGCAGAAAGGGAAGCAAACACATCCTTCTTCACATGGCTACAGGAAGGAAAAGTGCCAAGTGAAAGGGGAAGCTCCTTACAAACCATCAGATCTGGTGAGAATTCACTCGCTATCACGAGAACAGCACAGGGGAAACTTCTCCCATGGTTCAATTATCTCTACCTGGTCTTGTGCTTGACACATGAGGATTATTACAATTTGGCCGGGGGTGGTGGCTCACGCCTGTAATCCCAGCACTTTGGGAGGCCGAGACGGGCGGATCACGAGGTCAGGAGATCGAGACCATCCTGGCTAACACGGTGAAACCCCGTCTCTACAAAAAAAATACAAAAATCTAGCCGGGCGAGGTGGCAGGCGCCTGTAGTCCCAGCTACTCGGGAGGCTGAGGCAGGAGAATGGTGTGAACCCAGGAGGCGGAGCTTGCAGTGAACTGAGATCCGGCCACTGCACTACAGCCTGGGCGACAGAGCGAGACTCTGTCTCAAAAAAAAAAAACACAAAAAAACCCCCAAAAAACCCATCAGATCTCAAGAACTCATTCACTATCACAAGAACAGCATGGGGGAAACTGCCTCCATGATTCAATTATCTCTATTTGGTCCTGCCCTTGACACACATGGTGATTACTATAATTCAAGGTGAGATTTAGGTGGGAACACAGAGCCAAATCTTATCAGTTGGGTAGTTCTGGCTCATGTGGTTGCAGTGAGGATGTCAGTTAGAGCTGTGATGTCATCTGAAGGATTAACTGGGGCTAGGGCTGTGGTTTCATTAGAAGGATTGATTGCGGCTAGGGCCATGGTCTCATCTGAAGGACTTATTAGGGCAGGATAATCCACTTCCAAGATGACTGACTCACATGTCATTTGGCAGGAGGTACAGTTAGTTTTTTACCACTTGGGCCTCTTCATAGGCCTTCTTTAGTGTCCCCACAACATGGCATCTGGCTTTTTCCGAGCAGGGATCTCAGAGAGACCAAGGAAGAAGCCATAATGTCTCTTACGACTTTATCTCAGAAGTCACATGCTGTAACTTCTGCCTTATTTTATTCATTAGAAATATGATCACTAAGTCCAGTTCTCAAGGAAAGTGGAGTTAGACTCCACCACTTAAAAGAAAAGGCAAAGAATTTGTGGACAAATTTTTAAAACACCACATCTACCTTTTTTTTTTCCCACAAAAAATAGTACACTGGAAATACATTGGTTTACATCTTGCTTTCTTGCCTTAACAATATGTCTTGGAAATTGCTCCTTATCAGTGCCTCTAGCTCTGTCACATTCTTGTGAAAAATGTCATAGTATTCTGGTGATGCTTATACTCTATAATCATTTCCCCATAGGTAGTTGTTTAGGTAGCTTCCTCTTTTTGATATGTTAAATAATGGTGTAGTGAATATCCCTCCACAGATGTATAATAATATATAGGAGCTAAATTCTTAGAAATGGCATTGCTAGGGGAAAGGATGTGCATATTTAAGATTTTGATAACCATTACCAAATTTCCTCTTCAAAGAGGTGCTACCATGTAATGCTCCTTTGACATTATATCAGTGCCATGCTTATTTCTCCAAATTTCTCTGCTGAGGTTTTATCAAATATTTTGAATCTGAGAGGTGAAAAGATGTCTATTGTTATGTAATTTGTATTTATTTTATTATGTGTGAGGTTGAGTATACTTTTATATATTTAAAAAGTAAATAAATATACTTTTATATATTGGTATTTGTTTTTCTGTGAGCTGGCTGCTTATGTTCTCCGCAATTTTCAAATGGGCTTTTGACCTATTCTTTCTGACTTTTATGTTAAACAAGTTAGACTTTTGTCTGTCATATGTGTTCCACACATTTTTATAGGAATGCGCTGACTGTTTGCACTGGAAAATTTATCCTTTTAGTCTTAGTAATTTCTTGTAATTGATGCATGGGAAAGCAAAGTGTGGATGATGATGGCACTCTTAGAATCTCCAACTTCATTCGTTGACATCTTTAAATGTTGCTTACTCTATTACTTCTTAAATACTGAAGAATCAGGTATTTCCAGTCCTACCCCTTTCCCTCTATTTTTAGTTAACAGTTACATTTTATCAAGCATATGCCCTTTTAGAATGAAACCCCATGTGACATGGTAAGAATCCCTTTTCAAAACAAAGTTTAAACTGTATAGATAGCAGGATCACTTCATGCCTATATCACCCCATCTTCAAATGTAAGATATATCACTTTGATCTTTGTATACTATTCACTGAAATCTATTTGATTCCCACAAATCAAAACCATTGTGAAAATATCACCTGTGATGCAGTGATATAAAAATATTATCTCTGAGGTTGTGTCTCTTAGCCAGAGACACAATTTTGTGTCCAGTCTGTGGAAATATTTGTGCTCCAGTCTGTGGAAAGAACTGACCAAAATTTATAGAGAATGAGGAGATCCAGAGAATTGTGGAGGACAATGAAGCCTACCTATAGCTTATGTTTAAGGAGTGGGAGGGTGATACGGTTTGGCTCTTTGTCCCCATCCAAATCTCATCTCACATTGTAATCTGCACATGTTGAGGGAGGGATGTGGTGGGAAGTGATTGGATCATGGTAGCAGTTTCCTCCATGTTGTTCTCATGATAGTGAGTGAGTTCTTATGAATCTGATGGTTTAAAAGTGTGGCACTCCCCCTTATCCCCACCCTGCTGTCATGTAAGAAGTGCCTTGCTTCCTCTTCACCTTCCACCATGATTGTAAGTTTCCTGAGGCCTCCTCAGCCATGCGGAACTGTGAGTCAATGAACCCTCTTTTCTTTATAAATTACCCAGTCTCTGGTAGTTTTTATAGCAGTGTGAAACTGGACTAATACAGAGGGAAAACTGAAATGCTCAAATATCAAAAGTTGTTTAAAAAACAATTTTGAAGCTTTTGTGGAAAACAGACTCTGTTGACATATTCCAGATTTTTACTACCTTTGTGGATTTTATCCTTCAACTCAGTGTTTCTCTTCTTTTAATAGTATATGGCTGTTCACATAAAAGTTGAGTCTATTGAAGTAGGGAGAAGTAAAAGCTGCTTTTTTTTTTTTCGTCCTTCACACTACCAAGTGCTGTTTTGCACCCAAATGTATATTTAAAACAAATATTTATTGATTACCTGCCAAGTAGCAGACATTGTGCTTGGGGCTGGGGGTGTAACAGTGATTAGAATAAACACAGCCCCTGCTTTTCTGGAGAACTTCAACCTAGACAGTGATCCAGAAAAAAACAACTACCATGCAACATGAGGATGGAGACCTCAGGAGATTGCTGGGCCACGTGGGAAGAGCAGGCTGGCAGGCTGGGCAGTGACAACAGTCTAGGGAAAAGTTATATTCTAGATCTCTGACCATGAGGCCTGGCCCCCTGCCATATGCCCCTCTATTGGAATATGAATCAATTTATCAATCTATCTGCACAACAGATGAATGACAGCCATGTAGAAATAGCTACTCTGTCAGGTGGTCAGTTTTTCATTATATATTTTGTAGAATGTAATTTTATATTACTATCTCATAACTTCTTTTCACCTAAACCAGTGATGTCTCAGCAGCCAGATTGTGTTTACAGACATTGACTTTGAGCATACTAACTCAATGACTATTAAAGTACTATGGCATGTGAAAGATTATTTCCTTCCTTCTCTTTCTATGGTAGGAGATTACAATGAGGAGTGTAAGTGAAGGCCAAAATGACAGAGAGGAAAATAAATCACTGTAATTGTAGTACACAAGCAAGGAGGACCTGGAAGTGTGACCTAGATCATTCCATGTCTCCTTTCTGCAGTTATTTCTTGATCTCTAAGGAGCAGCACTTATTTTTACAAAGGAGAGGCACCACAGTGCTGATGAAGTAGCTGTCAGTTCCATGGCACCCTTTTGGTTTCCAGGTGTGAGAGTTCAGAACTGTCCTGGAGAAGCCAGGCGGTCAGGTCCTCTTCCATAAACCTAGATTTTGCCTTCCGGCTAGGGAGGCTCTTCACTGGGGAGGGTGGCTGGCTGCTGAGAGAGAAGAAAGCCTGGACCCATTGTTCAGGCTTCATACTTTTATTTTCCTAGCTTTGGTGGGGTGGTGGTGGTGGGGTGTAGAATGCTGCAGTCCAGTAGGAGGAAGCTCATGTGCACTCCGGCAGTTCCCCCAGCAGTGACCCTGGTCCTCCTCTAGCCACCTGGGGACATAGGGATGACGAATCAGAGCAGGGAGGACACTGTTTTATTCCCTGGCTGGAATACACAATGATATTCTATTGGGGTACTTAGCATGAAGGCCAAATGGCCTGTCCAAGACACTGGGCACATCACAGCCATCATCTGCTTTGAAGGCCACACAAACTAAAGGTGTTATTGGTCTGGAGGTCCAGTGACACCCTTTCTCCCTAAATGAGAAAAATCAACACCTTTTTAGTGCCTTTGGTGTCAGAGCCTTGGAGGTGAGTTCAAAGAACCTCGGAAAGACTTAACTCTCTCCCCTAGCTTTGTTCTCTCTGTTTTAACTCCGGATTGGATGCCTTCAACTCTCTTCCCATAAATGATCAAACTGGATGAAGTTTTAGGTTGCACTCAAAGGCTTCTTTGTGTCGTGTAACTCACCAAACAGAGAATCCAATGCTTAAAGAAACTCAGAGGCATGAACACATCGGACATGGAGGGGGGCATTTTTTTTTTTTTGTTAGCTGCCCTTTTTACTAATATATTATGATTATTTGAATCATAAATAACAGCAATAAAGCAAGAATGATCTGTCACTCTCCAGGCATTGAGGCTCTTGCTAAGGGAAGTCCTGTACATATGTAGCACCACCCACGGCTGAGTACAAAACAACAACTCCATTGCTTTTAGACACTACTAAGGTTTTCTTAACCCATTTATGCCTAGTGTTCCATGACTGGACCACTAAGCTTGTGAGAGTTATTTATATCCTACTGCTCAAGGTCGTCGCCAAGGTCTGCTTTTTCACACAAAAAATTTGCAACCTCAGGCATAAATGGGTTAAGCCAGTTCAAGTTAGTAAATAACTAAAATGCTCAAAGCATTTATTAATATAATTAAGCACATATGCTTTGGCCGGGCATGGTGGCTCACACCTGTAATGCCAGCACTTTGGGAGGCCAAGGTGGGCAGATCATGAGGTCAGGAGTTCAAGACGAGTCTGCTTAACATGGTGAAACCCTGTCTCTACTAAAAATGCAAAAATTAGCTGAGCATGGGGGCGGGCACCTGTAGTCTCAGCTACTTGGGAGGCTGAGGCAGGAGAATCGCTTGAACCCAGGAGGCTGAGGTAGCCGTGAGCTGAGCGAGGATTTGAGCGAGGTTTGCCTGGGTGCCACTGCGCTCCAGCCTGGGTGACAGAGTGAGACTCCATATCAAACAAAACAACAAAACAAAGCAAAACAAAATAAAACAAAAACCCCAAACCAAAAACATATGCTTTGAGCATTTTGGCACAGCCTGGAATCATATGGTGTGGTAGATTAAAGATGGCTGCCATTTCTTTAATACTCCTATTAAGAAGTGAGGTCTGATTCTCCTCCCTCTGAATTGGGCCTGACCTTAGTGACTACTTGGTAACCAGTAGAATATAGTGGACCTGAGGCTGGGTGATTTTTGTCACGCAAGACTGTGTGGCTTCTGCCTTATTCACTGACCATCCTGAGGTCACCATGCTGGAGGGGCTACCTGTAGGTGCTCCATTTGACAATTCTAGCTGAGGCCAGCCTTCCAGCCATCTCTACAAGATGCTGGGCATGTGTGTGAAGCTGTCTTGGCCCCCTCAGACCAGACCACCCACAACACACTGGGCATGTGTATGAAACTGTCTTGGCCCCTCAGACCGGCCCATCTGCCAGCGGAACACTGCTGAGTAACCTTCGTCAGTGCCACACGGAACAGAAGGATAGCCCAGGCAAACCTCGCTCAAATCCTTCTCTCACAAAATCAGGAGGTACAATAAACCAGGTACTCTAGGCTAATAAATTTTGGGTAATTTGTTAAGTGGCAATTGGTGACTGGGATATGCCATAACTGATGTCTCCTCCAAGCTAGTGAAATCTGAGTGGGTGAAAAGACAGGGCTGGATGGGAGGTGTGGAGTAACAGTGGAAAGCCGTTCCAAGGGGGAGGGGGCAATCAGAGGAAAGGAAGGAGGCTCCACGCAGCCAGTCGTTCCTTTTGGTGCCTACATTTTTCCCCTTTTGAGTCACTGTAGGGATTGGGCTACTCTGTCATTCAAGAACCTAAACCACCAGGGTATATAAAAACAGGCTGCATTATTAAGCAGGCTTTCTAGAACAAGATGTTCCTTTGTTGCAATAATTCCTTGTGAGAATTTCACAAGGAAATAAGCTTTTCATCTCCATGTAAAAGCTTCAGTTGGTATCAGGCCATATTATTAAATATGGATTAAAAATAGCCCTGGAGTTTTTAAAGCATAATTCATATATGAGAGTAGATGGCAAATACCAGTTTGTTTGTTCAAGGACTTCTTATGCGTTGATTCCACCTGCTGTTACAATGAACACTAACATAATTAAGCCTTTTGCTAGAACTGAAAGCTAGGAGATGTGGTTCAGTAATTAATCAATGTGGGTCAAGGGTAGTCACCCACTTAATCCATTGAATAATAAATTAATTGTTACAACAGCTGAAAAGAAAAAATATTATACATACTTGGGAATATGTTTAGGATTAGTAGGGTTTTTTTTGAAATATTTAGACCTATGTTTGAAAGTGTTAAGATCTAAAATATATTTCTTAGCATCTAAATGTAGGGGTGAATAAAGTTAATTTCTAAGTTTTAATGAAGAGTGAGAAGTCTGTTTTAAGGGAAACCTAGCTCCTTTTATGGCCTGGAGCGAGGAATCTGGACAAATTTTACTGATAATTGCAGACAATGACCACTGGGTGGAGCTGTCCGCTCCACTGGGTGTATGGTCTAAAGGATTGGTTGAGCATGAAAACAACGTCAGTCTAGAAAGTGTGGACTTTTATTTATTTCCAAAAAAAAAAAATTCTTTTCTAAAATAGGCCTTGCTGCAATGATGACACATGCTTCCTTTGTAGACTTACAAGAAGTGTGATGCCTGCTAATGTGTCATGGGTTGAGCTGGTATAATAACAATGGACAATACTAGCAAAGATGTGAAAACAAGGGGACACAATATTCTTTCCCCTCATTCCTCATCAGTGTGGCAAGAGAGAGGACCAGTCCCTCCCTGCCCGCCGTCCCCACTATTGGTTTGACTCTTATTGCGCTAGGAGCTTTATTTCTGCTGCTGGATTTTGTTGGCTGTTGCTGTCCTCGCTGGCTATTTTTTTCTCCCCACTAGAGGGCAGGCGAGGGAAGACAAAAGACAGAGAACAATGGGCCACCCGGGTGGTCTCCTATGTGGCCAGTGTTCCCCTGGCCTTGCAGAGAGGCTAAGAAGCGGAGACGCCTTGCAGATGGTCTGTACAGATGCCCCGTGTGCCCCATCTGCTGTGCCCTTGCCCCTTTCATTGCAGGATGGCCTGATGCCTGCCCCACCCCAGGTGGCTCTATCCTGCACCTAACCAAGAGGTGGGGGATGAGACCAGCGAGGATCTCTAGTTTGCTAATATAGACTGTAGAGGAAGAAGGGAGAAGGTGACTGAGCTGAGAAAGGCTTGGGCAGAGGGTGCAGGGAGACAACTGAGTGGACCTCAGCAGTGGGTCTCAGGACTGGGATGCAATGAGACTAATTTTCCTCCTTCTCTAAGGGAGACTTGACTTGTCTCTAAGGGGAGACAGAAATTCCAAAATTTGAGCTGAAGTAGCAAATTCTGATGGCCGCAATGTCAGAATTTCCCCCAAAGAAGCCTGCTTGTATTCTATGACTCCTTCGAAGGTGTCCAAGTCCCTTCTAGAAATTGTGAAATAGGTCGGGTGTGGTGGTGTGAGCCACTTGTCCAGCCAGGATCTTCCTTTCTAATCTCTCAGGGCACTTTTATGAAGCTGCTGTCAGTGTGCAGTGAGGGAATGAGGTGAACCAGCTGTCTTGCTTTTCAGAGAGAGTGCGAAGGGCTCCTTCTTTGTTCTTCCTTTGCCTGAGGAGGACGCTGCGCACACCTGCATCTTTGAAGCCAACAGCCCTCTTGTTTCTCCCTCATGAACTGCAGTTCCAGATGCAGGGAGAGGGTGGAGCAGAGAAGGAGATGGATTTCTGGGCACTGCACCTGCCCTTTGGTTTTCCACACCCCCAGCAGTCGTGATGAGACCCACTCTTAGGAAGACGTTGTCAGTGCTCAGCACAACCCCACATGTGCGTGTTGGCATCGGAGAAGGCCGGATGATCTGGTGTTCTAAGGTACTTGGATGAAGAATGATGTTTTTCCTTTGGGAATTGGGAGGTGCATGCAGAACAACACCAGAGATGGCTTCCACGGTCTGTGTTTCAAAGCACCTGCCTTGCATCTCACTACCTTTCGGGGTATTATTGTTTATTATTATGTCCTGCTCATTCTCATTGCAAGTTCACTTTCTTATATGGAAGGTGCTCTAACAAGTGTCTCATTTGGTGGGTTAAGGATTTTTCTTCTTTTCCTGAGAACCATCTGGGGCTGGATGGATTTGGTGTCCATTGGTACTGCTTGACATAGCTCCAGGGGCGCTAAACTCCCCAGTGCAAACTGGACTACAAATGCACCCTGAGACGTTGTGCAACGTCTGGCTGGGGCCTTCTCTGGGGAGTGCGGCTGCTGAAGATTTTTCTTTTCAATCCACTTTCTTAGGTTTGGCAGAAGCTTTCGGACAACTCCATGTCTTTGTTGGCTCTCTGATACTTCCTTGAAAGCTTTATCATCTTTGATTCACCCCAACACAGCGTGAAATTATGCTTCTTGCTCCACACCGTCTTATCTGAACAGATTCTTGTTTGCTTTTAGGAGCCATTCTGACTCTAGCTCTCTAGTCTTGAGGCTAGACAAGTTTCTTCTTCTTTATTCTTAGAAAAGACTCTTTATTTTCTGAGTCTGTTTCTCATAGTTGGATCACAGGAACTTGTTTGGAGCTTCCGGCAGGAATGTCCAGACCCTTGTATATTCCCTGACAAAGGACAGACCTCTTGATGGGTGAGGGTGGCGTGAGTGGGCGTCTTTCTCTGGTCCAGCTCACAGCTCAGAGGGGTGAGGGCACAGCGCTGCCTGGATATCCAGGTGTGCAGGATCAGCCTGTAGGCCAGTGCTGTCACCCCACAGCACAGCCAGGTTATCGTCACATGACATTTTCTTCTCGAAATACAGAGCACATATCTTTTCCAGTTTAATTGCCTGCTGGCACCTTATTGTAAAATATTTGCAAGTTATTCTCTGTAGAGAACAACATCTTATTGCCTCCTTTTCGAATTCCAGTTTTCTAAAGCCTTACTTTGCTTTACCCCTTAACACAGGACTGAAATATGGCAATATCTTAAGTCACTGGACTTGCCTAGATGGGATTTTGGGGTGACACATGAACTTATTTGGAAAATCCCAGCCTCTCCTTTGTGTGGTGTAGGTGGGTTTGTCTGCATGTGGCAGATGAAGTGACTCATCACCCTGACACTGGGTTGCTGTGTTCACCATGTAATTTGCAGCCAGTTAGGGACATTGGTTTCCTGGTCCCTGAGCATAACTGCCCGCTTTGAAAACAGGAGACTTTGAATATCTGCTCTTCAATTGGTTTGTGGACAATTACATGAAGCTGATTTCAGGCTGGGTCAGGGTTAGGGAATCCTGAAATAGTATAGGTGCCCCCTCCTTTTCTTTTCCCCAGGGTGAGGGTGGAAAGGGAGTTATAATATATGCCCCACCCCCCAAAAAATAAAACAAACATGTGGCACAGAAAAGAATTCCTTATAATAAAGCCCAGAGTGTTAGCTTTGGCCAGCCAGGCTGGTGTTTCTCCTTGTTTGGAGAGCAGCTGATCCCCTTTGGTCTTGGGCCATGGCCTTCCTCTTGTGTGGGTCAAACCAGGCCACACAATATAGTTGTAGTCGCTCACAGTGGAAAATGGGGGAAAGTAAAGTTTCCAGATAATTCCATAATGTCTGAGGTATCCTAAAGCTCTCTCTTTAAATTGCTAACTTCTACAGGGAGATATTGTATGTCTTTGCTTGCTGACAAAGAACTTTCAAGTTTAGCAAACAAATTTTTTGTGAACTAGGAACCTTTAACTTGTAAAGATTCAGAGGCTACAAGGAAATGCAAAACTGAAATCTAACCCTTAAAACGGGAGAAGTCACTCCTCTGAACATATTAACAGTTCTAATAAAATTTTGTGATTTTCCATTTAGGAAAATCACAGTTTTGTTTGTTTGTTTGTTTGTTTTTTTAATTCTGACCCTGATTTTCCTGCTTTGGAAGCTTAAAGCCAAGTTTTCCGATTTAATACATAATATGATTTTTATGCACTCTTGGTTGATTCTTTTGTCTCCTTTCACCAATGCAAAATGTCAGGCTGGCTTAAGTGTAAAGCTTGTGAAACCCGTAGTTTTGGTTTAGTAATACAGGCTTTCCTTCAAATCACTGTGGCCAGGAAAAAAAAAAAAAGGGAGTGTCAGGGGGAAAACTAGCAGGTTGATACAGATTAGGTTTCTTAAACATGAGGAGATAGGGCAAGGTTTACTAAATTTGCATTTAAAGGAAAAGTACCATGCCACTCTACCGTTGATCTGGCATTGGGTCCTACAGCACAGCGTGCAATTGCCTCGCTCCTTTACAAGCAATTTTGTTTGTGCTGAGAGCCGTTTATTTGTTTGCTTTTTCTGTTGAAATTGTTCCATTAAGGAAGGCAACTGCAGGAGAAACTGATGACGTAATTGATTGAGGTGGCTCTTGTTCTATTTGCCCTTTAAAATGAAGCAAAACTTTTCAATGAGATCTATTGATAACTTTAATTTAGCAATCCAAATCTTCTTAGTGTCTTAGGTTGCCATTTTTTCAGTATTCCAGGTAATTTAATTTTAACATTTGAATACTAGGATACTTATGGCAACAATGAGCAGCTGTAGTAATTAAGACAGTTTCTCAAAACTGCCTCAAACTTTTTAGAAAGAGATCTGACAAGCATGTCTTTACAAAATGTAATTTATTAAGACAAGAGGCTCATCTAGCTGTGCCACTTCTTCAGCCACCTCTGGGAAGGTGTCACCGATGAGAAGGTATAGAAAAGTTATGAAAACAAACACCTTTACTTTGTGTGTAAGGAAATGGACAGAGAGTGTCAACTCATGGGGAGGTTAGAGGTCACTGGAGCTTGTGTCCCCTTTTAGTTTGGCTTGAGGGCAGACAACCACATATGTACTTTGACAGACTGTGGCTTTTTTCTAGACAATCCTCTGTGATTCAGGCTTTCATGAAAGGCTGGTGGGGGCATTTTTAGACTGGTGTATTCTCCCAGATCTCGCAAATCATGACACATAGATGATCACTTGCTATCTACCTGACTGTAAAGTCTCTGATTTCTGGCGTCTTTTAAAAGGAAGGATTCTAAAATCCATACTGGTTCTAAACCTGATCTCATAATAATTCCCTTAAGAACCCTTAAGATATTTCTATTTACTCACTAGTTTCAGTGTAAACAAAAAGGACTATACAATTCCCAGCTCCCAGCTGCAGAGAACTTTCATATATTGGTCATTGAAACTGACCTGAGTGTGTTTGAAGGACTGGACTTTTTTCTTTGTTAATAGATTGCGCTAAGCCTTTGGCCTCTTTAAAACTTACAAACATTATAAGGAAAGATGAAGAGAAGGCAGGTGCCTGCCCGGACCCCCACCTCCAGGGAGCTACGCGTTTCTAAAGAACTTTGCAGAAGAGCTGGGGAATTCTGAACCAATTGAGAAGGCTGAGTCTGAACGCTTCTAGAGATAATTAGAATTTTTTTTCTTGGTCTGCTCTGCCAGCGTATGGGGTGACCCTACTCTCCCACCACTGGGCTTCCTCCCCAGCGCCACCCCTTGTTCTTTAATGACAGTCAAAAAATAATTTACCAATCTTAAATTGCTGTTTTCCTAACATAAGGCGAAGTATGCACCATCTAGCTGCTGACCTCAAATCAAGATGCATTTTTAAAAGCACGGTGTTCAGGTCCTAATTCTGTTTGAGGTTCCTGGACAAAAAGACATTGCCTTCTTCCAGCAATTCTTCCGTGAAGTCTAGGAGGTCTGTCAGGGGTTAGAAAGACCAGCTTGTCCTAGTTTTTCCAGGACTTTCCTGGTTTTAAAACTGAAAATCCTGTGTAGCAGGGAATCACTGAGTCCCAGGGAAATCTAGATGGTTAGTCCCTCCGAGGGGTTAAAAAACTAACTTGTAACATTTTCCCACAAAACCTAATTAGGGATGGACAGTAAAAGGGAAGATGATAAATGAGTGCGTCTTTTGACCACTAGGGGGCACCAATGGCCTCCCGAAGTTGTTTCCCTACCTTGAGGTTTGAGGGTAGGCTCTAAAAACCATAGTAAGGAACCAAGATTTAAAAAGGCAAAATGTCATGGGTAGACCCTTCATCTTCTTGTGGTGATGAGCCGGATCTGTGCCCTGTTAGATTTTTGGCTAGAGGGACCTCAAATCACTCTTGCCTAGTTGAAAAATTGACGAAAAATAACCATCTGAATCCAAATAGAAAGTTCCATTTGGAGCTTGTCCCTTAGAAGCTGTGGCCCCAAAGGTGATGTGAAGGAACAAGCAGACCTCCCCACAGTTCAGGTCGAAACAGTTACTGTAGTTCACAAGTCTACATAGACGAGTTGGGGTCTTGCCTTGTGACAGGGTTTGGATCTGTGTCCCTGCCCAAATCTGATGGTGAATTGTGATTCCCAGTGTGCTGGAGGAGGGGCCTGATGACAGGTGACTGGATCATGGGGAGAACTTCCCCCTTGCTGTTCTCTTCATAATGAGTTCTCATGAGATTTTTTTTTTTTTTTTTTTTTTTTTTTTTTTTTTCCTTTGCTGTT
>NC_037670.1:27393057-27415272 GCF_003255815.1 Theropithecus gelada | reverse complement strand
AAAAAAAAAAAAAAAAAAAAAAATCGTAATGGATACTGTCAAACTGCCTTCCACAAAGCTTCATTCCACAACAGCGTGTGAGAAAGCTTGTTTCCCTACGTGTTCTTGGACACTGGGTATTTCCAAACATCACAATCTTTGCCAATATACTTTTCATGAGCATAGCCAAGGGAAGTGGGTGGAAATGGGAGCAAGAGCAGTAGTGGCTGGTGCAGGCAGGCCCTGGGACTTTCTCCACACAGAAAGCATGCTGCCCACCATGAGACATTAGAATGATTCACCAAGGCAGTCGATGTCTTAAAAACGAGAAGCATAAAAGAAAGGCACTGTGTCACTCAGGGAACACTGGCACAATTGTCTTTCTTGAGATCCCAGCTGATCCTGCCTCATCCTTCTGCAGAAATGACAAAAGGAGTCACCCCAGGGGGATCTCCTTCAAAATGTTCTTTCAAGGACACTTTTGGAAGAGGAAGGGAACTGGATTAGACCACTCTTGGATTTCTACACAGAAATACAAGATGGGCAATTTATAAAGAAAAAGAAGTTTCATTGGCTCAGGGTTCTGCAGGCTGTACAGGAAGTATGATGCTGGCAGCTGCTTGGCTTCTGGGGAGACCTTAGGGAGCTTTTACTAATGGCGGAGGGCAAAGCAGGACACCTTGGTATCCCACGGCCAAAGAGGAAGCAAGAGAGAAAGGAAGGGGATCTAAGTTCCTTGAAACAACCAGCTCTCATGTGAACTAAGTGAGAACTCACTCATCATCAAGAGGATGGTGCTAAGCCATTCATGAGGGATCTACCCCCATGACCCAGTCACCTCCTACCAAACCCCACCTCCATTGGGGATCACATTGCAACATGAGATCTGGAGAGGACAAACATTTAAACCACATCAGGGACCTGCCTGAGCTGCTGGGACCTCACCCTCATCTACCCTCCAGCCAGAAGATCCACGTGGCAGGCACTGTTCACACACTCTATGTGCATTGACCTAACTGAGTTAAGTACAATGTTTCTCCCATTTTAGAGATGAGGAAACCGAGACACAGGGTATTTAGGTATTGACTATGATCATACAGTTGAAAAATTGAGGAGCCAGATTTCAAACCTATATGCATTGACTGGGGGACCGTGTGAGAGGTTCCACTCACATCTGTGTAAGGTTTCAACTGGCCAGAAACATGAGCAAACTGCTGCTCTCGATGGGGCCAGAAGTGACACCCTTGGACTAGGAATTTGAAGAAAAGCCCCAGAGTAACATTCCAGGTACACACACATGCACACAAGTGCACACTGGTTCATGAAAGCACCCACACTTTTCCCACTCAAACTGCCATAGCATCCAAAGTCTACCATGAGAAATTCATGCCTATTCTTCACTACCCTTTCTTCTTTTAAAATTCAAATTCCATACCATGTCAGATTACAGCAATCATCAGGTTATTTGATCCCTGTGAGAAGATGATCAGATTCAAACTTAGGAATAAAAAGCAGGAAGGTGCTCGGTGAACTTAGAAGGGATGGTGCTAAGAGAAACATGGAGTGCTAGAAGACGACCCACAGATGCATTCCACCACTTTCTGGAGTGTTCCAGCTTGTCTGAGGATGTCTGGCAGAATGGTGGGGTGCAGCTGCCTGGAGTCAGTTTGCATGCAGGACCTAGGAACATTCTAGAAAAAAGCATGTGCAGATGCAATACAAAGGTAAGCAGACAAGGCTGGCTTGAACAAGAGCCTCCTTCCTCAACTTTCTGAGTGTAGCAGGGTCTGTTTTCACTAGAGATTTCCTGAGACATCTGTGCGTAGGTCCTGCCTTGATGATCCTCTCATGACACACAGAGACCAAGTGGGAGAGAAGCTTCTCCACACTTCGGAAGGCCCCTTGGGTGGAGAGGACTCCAGAAAACACAGTAGCCTCATCACCCCAAGACCCAGAGATGCTGTAGATTGCTGGTGTGCCAGTGGTCATGGGAAGAAGGAACCAGGGCACAAGTGCGGGTGCACAGGAGAGCCAGGGTACCTAGGAGAAGAGGCAGAGGTCCTCTGCGAACAGGCTGATGGTAACAGAAAGCAGTGTTTGATAGGTGTATTTGAGAGCACCATCATTCACTAGGAAATACTTGTTCAGAAATATGTGAGGGAGACTTAGCAGAGAACTAGGGATGAGGAGGCTAGGCAATGTTATCTAGGGGAGGTGATAGTAAAATGTGGAAAAGAATTTTCCTATTATTATGAGTGAATTGTGTCCCCCATCTCCCAAGGTTTGTATGTTGAAGCTTAGTACCTCAGAATGTGGCCTTACTTTGAAATAAGATCATTGCAGATATAATTAGTTAAGATGAGATCATACCGGCTTACATCTACCCCAAAATGACTGATGTCCTTATAAAAAGAGGAAATTTGGTGGATGCAGTGGCTATCTCCTGTAATCCTAGCACTTTGGGAGGCCAAGGTAGGCAGACTGCTTGAGCCCAAGAGTTCAAGATCAGCCTGGGCAACATAGCAAGACCCTGTCTCTACAAAAAGTACAAAAATTATCTGGGCATGATGGTATATGCCTGTAGTCCCAGCTACTTAGGAGGCTGAGGTGGGAGAATTGCTTGAGCCCAGGAGGTCAAGGCTGCATTGAGCCATGATTGTGCTACTGCATTTCAGCCTGGGTGACAAAGCAAGACTGTGTCTTTTTAAAAAGAAAAAAAAAATGGAAACATAGACGTGCACACAGGGAGAATACCATGTGAACATGAAGGCAGACATCTGGGTGATGCTTCATAAGCCAAACGAATGCCAGGTTGCCAGAAATCCACCAGAGACTAGGAGAGAAGCACAGAAGATTCAGCCTACAGCCTCACAGGAAACCTTCCCTGCTGACACCTTGATCTCAGTCTTCCAACCTTCAGAGCTAAGAGACAATCAATTTATGTTGTTTAATGTGACTCAATTTGTGGGATTTTGTTACAGCAGCCCTAGGAAACAAACACAATGAGGAATGTAGCTGCATTTGTACCCACAGGCCAATGTGGCCTGGGTCGGCCAACATCTGCAACTAGAAGCTCACCTTGAAAATCAATGCTCCTTAAACTCATCATCAGGACCTGATTATGATACAGTCAGCCAACTAATTACTGCCAAGAATAAGAAATAAAAGTTTTCTGTTTTCACCAGAGTGAGAAGGTCCAGCTGTTCCATTAGGAGCAGTGATTAATCCAGTTTTGAAGAGCTGGGTATTTCCTGTTGAGCTAGGTCTTTCCTCTGGGGAAATTCTTATTTTTCACAACCAAGGAAGAAAGTCTTATTCACTACATGGCAGGAACTCAAGAAACATGGTATTGAGGATGTTGATGACAAAGATGAAGGGAGTAGTAGTGGTAAAAATAGAAATTAGCCATTTCTTCAACAATCTTCGCTATAAGAGTTGGATGGAGCACAACCATCTTCCCCTGGAAGTTGTTCCTGTTTTCTCATTTCACCTTCTGACATCACTTGTAAAATGTACATTAAGAGAGCAGCATACTATTTCTTGAAATGAGACACTTAAAATACCTTGAATCAAGTAAAAATATGAAAATCTTTAACTTAATAATAAGGACTTGCTGGCCTTTAGAACATTCGTTTGAGCTATTTTTGATATGTGAGAAAGCAGTGCATCTCGTCTCTTGTAATGTAACTTTCACTAATATATTAGAGAATATGTTATTCCAATTTGCAAAAATTATGTAACCAAGAATTTATTTGCTGTCTTTCATATGCCAAGCAGTGTGTAATGGAGAATAAAGAAACTCAATACGTGGTTTCCGCTCTGAAGGACCTTACTTGTTAAGCAGGGCAAGACCTTAAGACAAGAAGCAATAATGGGTGAATAAGGTGAGGTGTTGAATTTTTCAAGACTAAGAAAGCTCAAAGAAGGAAATATGCAGTCCTTGGAGAGACAGAACCCAAAGCAACCTTACAAAACCAGTCCTGTTTTGACTGGAGAGTCTGTCTGGCTTAGACAATCCTTTTCATCTTTTGGTTTCTAGTTTGGTACAGGGAAAATGTCCTTGATACTCCAAAGCATACTCATGAGAAATGCACCAATATTTTTTAAATGTGCATTTATTTGATGGTCAGCAAATGTTAGGTTAATTGTGATAAAACTTTTTCTGAAAAAATGGACACCTGTTGGTTTTGCCTACTCAGCACTCATTTCCTTGTTGCTGTTGTTGTTGTTGTTGTTATAATGCAAATATTTTCCTTTGGAAATCACCTCTCACCCACCCTCAGACCAACCACATCGGCTGGGACTGATCCCACTTATCCCTATTTTCCTATGGGCCCTGACAGCAGCCTGGCCATTCAGAGCAGTCCATGCCTCAGGCCAGACTTGGGCTCAAGAATTGGCATAGCTTTGTGTATATGGAGCCAAGACATCCTTTGAAAAGTACAACGTTGTTTAATAAGTATTTAAGTGCCCTTTTCATCTGCCAATCAATTTATAGTAAGGTACTGAACTACTAGTAAAGTCTAAATTAATGTCATAATATTAAAAATAAAATGAATATGATATTCAAAAATATATCAATGTCTTGGGAGGGTTTTAAACAAGTGTTTTAGAAATAATTTAGAAAGAATTATCTGGGCCAGACAGATATAGTGCTTTATGGACTGAGTTGTAGGTTTAGGATCCTTACATTACCTGAAGCACCTGATAAATCATAGGGCTATTTCAGCTCTTTCCATTGGTCACTGCAAACTTTGAGTGGATATAATTATCAATGTTATGCACATTTTCTACATATTGAAAGCACTGGAAACTCTTTCAACATAAAGTGTCAAATCATGAAATAGTTTGAAAAATGTGTCAGGCTTCATTTTATTTGATAAAATGCTTTTTTTAAATATAATTAAAATAAAAAGTCAAGACCATAGTAAAACTGTGGCAATATTTCAGCAAAAGGTGATTTTCTTTCTCAAAACTCAGAAATCGATCCCATCTCAACTGATGTTCCACGGACTACACGGTATATTTCCTGTATGTAAACAAGTAAAAATCACACAAGACTGCTCCCGGGTTTCTGTGTCAGTATTTTATCAGAAAATGCCACCTATCTCTCTGCCTTCTTGGGCTTATTAAAATGAAATTTGGGAAGTTAAATCAATTAGATGAAAAATACTTTTTTTAAAAGTTCAATTTTATATTTTAAAATTAGAAGTAAAAAAAATCATACTATACTTTTGCTATGTTGAAAGCATTGCTCATTTCTTGATAATGAAGAAAAGGGAAATGTGACATCCAGTTGAGAGGAAAAAAAAAAAAGATGCTGATGGTGATGCCGACTTAAAATAAATAATCACAAATAGCCACGCATTTGTAGCCCGTGCACTGCCAGACTTTCCCTTCATGAAAGCCCTTGGGATTGAGGCCATTTTTAAAGGCTCTGGAGTGACCAGAACATTAGCTAATTTCAGAGAGTACAAAATGAAATACTATCTATGAATTCCAATAAGTATCGTCTCTAAAGATGACTTCTCAGAACTGCGGAACTCTTTATGGAGATTTTAGCTGGGATGATGGTGCTTGTAAGTAATCTCACCCCAAAGCAGTTCATTTTCAAGAAGACACATCACTAATTGTTCTCACTCAGAGAGCTACTTAATGCTCCCAGATCCTCCAGCCGCACCCCGCCCCCCTCACTCCTCTCCTGTGTTCCAACGCTGTCTTGTCTCCTAATGAGAAGCCTGCAGCATCTATCGGCTCTCCCAGAAGCCCTGTACTTCCACCTCCTGCATGGGAATGTGGAACTGCAGAAGGGCTCTGAGCAACAAATGCCTCTTCCTTAGTGAGGAACGAGACAGACTAAGATAGTTCATGGCAAGAAAGCTCAGAAAGTGCAAACAGAGCACCTTAAAAAACAATGACCAGCAATTTAGTACAGATAGAAGTAACAGTGAGTTAGCAAGCTCTAAAACGGAATTGTAAACCACTATTCTTCAAAAAGCATAGTACATTCTAAGGAAAAACCGAATTATTGCACACTCTAGAAATCTAAAAAAGGCAACTCTAAACCAAACGAAATGTTTCTACCCCAAAGAAAAGACAAATGCTGATCTTGGAGAGTTTACATGCTCCCAGAGATCTTTGAGGTTAAAATTCCCCAAATGGTTCCTTTTGACCACCTCGATTTCGGTGAGAAAGGAAGAAGACAGCGTATGATGTTGAAATTAATGTGCATGGGGAGTATTCGTCCTGCATGGAAATCACTTCAAAGAACACCTTAAGTTGTTAATTTCATAGACTTAAAATACTTTAAGCTTCTTACCATTTATAGGAAAAATTAATACATTTTGTGGTAAGCTGAAACTAAAAATTTTCAAGAATTTTCTTGTATGAAAAGAGGAGGAGATTAAAGGTATCTCTCTTGGGATCACGGAAAGTCATCAAATTGATACAAATTGAGTGCTAACTCCTTTTCTGCTCCTTTATATTGCATATCCCCCTGTCATTTATTCTCTTTGTGGTTCAGCACCCTTCTTTGTGGAATCAAGCTGTTTCGAAAGTGCTAGATTCTCTACCCAGGAGGATGGTGTACATTCTAGGAGTAAGTGAGCCCCCACTGAGAGATGTGCGAATCAGTCCTACTGTAGAACAGCAGACAATGTGTAAACTCTCTTCCAGTACACATACACCTAGTAATTTAGATAATTCTGTTAGCCATATGTTGCTAGAGATTTCCCTTTTCCATAAGCAAGTCACAACAGAAGGAAAGGTTGTTTGAGCATCAGCCAAAAAATAAGAAAGAAAAGAAAAGAAAGAAAGAAAAGAAAGAAAGAAAGGAAGAAGGAAAGAAGGAAAGAAGGAAAGAAAGAAAGAAAGAAAGAAAGAAAGAAAGAAAGAAAGAAAGAAAGAAAGAAAGAAAGAAAGAAAGAAAGAAAGAAAAGAAAGTTTATTGATTGCTTTCATTGTGCTAGATTCTGAGACTCCGTGAGATAACCCATTCCCCCTGGGTTTTACCCGCCAGCCCGGGAGCTAGGACACAAAGCCCCAGAGATGAACAGAGCAACTTCAGCTCAGTGTTGGCTGTGAAGGCGAGAGGCACATATTCTAGGAATTGCAGAAAGGAGGTGATACAAGGGACTGGGCTGGGCAGCAAACAGCATTCTGCAGGGATTATGACTTTTTTTTTAAAGACCTTTTTATTTGGAAATAATTTCAAACTTACAAAAAATTACAAAATACCACAAAGAGCTCCTTTATGTCTTCACCAGATTTCTCAATTATTAACATTTTGTTATTTTTGCTCCATCATTTTCTACCTATGAATCATTTGAGAGTAAATTACAGACAAGATGCCTCTCTACTAAGCACTTCAGTGTGTATGTCCTAAGAAAGATATTCTCTTACATAAGCTCAGTGTAGTTATCAGAGTCAGGAAGTGAACATTGATACAATACTCTCGTCTAACCTTGGAGATGACTTTTTAACTGCCCCTTTTGCACAATTTCTCCTATTCCATGGGTTTCTGTGTATTCAAAACAATAAAAAACAACCCTCATTTTTATTTGGGTCTTAAGAGATTCCCAACAGGGAGAGAGGTGGACCTCAAACCATCCAAACCTCGGTCCAAAGAGTCTCCAGTAAGATGGCATTCAACTCTCAAAGGAAACACATTTTCAACTCATCGTTTAGCCAGCTTCATTTCTCAAAATTCCCTCCGACGGCAAAAGTTTTAACAGTTAAGTTTCTGCCAGAAGAGTTGTCTAGCAGTTGTTCCCGTCCCCTGTTCCTCCGTGCCAGCTTCCTCCCCCTCCCTGTCTGCCCTATGTCTGACACCGAAGCCACATCAGACGCTGGGAGAAGAAGCAGACACACACCCTGTCAACACATCTTTGGCTGCCTGAGTCTCAGCACAGTAATGGCGGGGGGTCACCAGCAGACAGGATGCTTCCCACACGGGGATGATTTAATCCCCAGCGTTTTCATCCAGTGCAAGAGAGAAGCCGGCTGCTTGTGAGCCAGGTGATGGGAATTAGGCAGGAGCCGTGGTAAGAATAAAGGCGCTCCTGAGTGACAGGCATCACCCCTCCTTCACTGGGGTTTTGCCACAGTAAGGCTCAAAATACCCGACAACAAAAAACTTCAGAAATTAATCTGGGATTTTCATTTTTAAAAGACTTTTGAGCCCTTTTAGGCAGATGCTGAAATCATTTCAACATGCTCTTCCATAACAAGGTTCAGTGTTATTTTAAAAAATTACTTGGAGCAGGGTGTTCATGCTTGGTAACAGATACATTTTAGGACTTGGCTCCTGGGATGGCCTGTTAACCAAATACAATCATGTGATTATTCTAATGACACATCTGGGTCCTTCCAGAAATGTGAAAGAATGAACAATCTAATAACCAATTCCTGGAATAAATCACATGTGCTTTTCCAGAACTTTCTCACAAACTAATACAGTTTTCTTCCATTACAAAAGGCATAACATTTAGCATTTTCTCTGGCAAAAAAAAAAAAAAAAAAAAGAAAAAAGAACCAAAAAAAAATAAAAAAGTAAGTGTAGAGAAATATTTTTACGATTGTTTTATAGTTTTATTTATGATTAGTTGAAATGAGAACTTGGATCTTTTTTTTTTTTTCTTTTTTGAAACAGGATCTCGCTCTCTTGCCCAGACTGGAGTACACTGGCACAATCTCGGCTCACTGCAATCTCTGCCTCCCAGATTCAAGCAATTTTCCTGCCTCAGCTTCCTGAGTAGCCAGGACTACAGGCATGCACTAACATGCCCGGCTAATTTTTGTATTTGTAGTAGAAATAGGGTTTTACCATGTTGGCCGGGCTGGTCTTGAACTCCTGACCTCAAGTGATCTGCCTGCCTCGGCCTCCCAAAGTGCTGGGATTACAAGTGTGAGCCACCGTGCCCAGCCAGAAACTTGGGTCTAGACATTTTGCTCAAAATGCGAACCAAAATGCGACATCAGCATCACCTGGGATTTGTTAAAATTCAGACTCTCAGGTCCCACCCCAGGATCCCTGCATCAAAATTTGGATTTTAACAGGATGTCTGAGTGATTTGCACACACACCAAACTGTGAGAAGCCATTTTGTAAACAGTTATGCCATCCAGGCAGGGCTAAAAGAAGTCACCAGGGAGTGAAGAAAATCACAACAGAGTTCGCAGAAGAGGTAGGGGCCACAGTAAACTTAAGGAGTACGAGTATTTTCCAAAGAACCAAAAAACTAATATCCCACTTAATTTTTCCAAAATAGAGTTACCAGATTTAGCAAATAAAAATACAGGGCACCCAGTCAAATTTAAATTTCAGAGCAGAAATGGACAATTATTTGGTATGTCCCAAGCAGTATTTGGACACACTTTTACCAAAAAATTATTTGTAGCTTATCAGAAATTCTAATTTAACTGCACATTCTATATTTTATCTAGTAATCCTATTTCCGCACTCTAGGTTAAAAAGCAAACTGCAAATATGTCCTTCTGAATGAAGGTTTCTCTAATAAACTTTGACGAACTTTGCTAAAAGAATGACAGCCTTTCTTTCCTTAGTTATTTTTATTTGTTTTTCTCTTTTTTCCTTCCCTTTCCCTTCCCCTTCCCCATTCCTTTCCCCTTCCCCTTCCCTTCTTTTTTTTCCCCTTTCGTTCCTTCCTTCCTTCTTTTATACCTGAAGTTCATCTTGTTTCTCATGTGTTCCTGAGAATGCAGCCAACCTATTTTATTATTTTTTACGAGAACCCAGGCAAGTAAGTGTTAATCTGGAATAGTTCTCCTTGTTGTGGCATGAGAACTGCTCACAACTGGAAAAAAATGGTTTTTACTTACTGGGAGCATCCTGGCTAAATTTGTAAACATGTCCTTCCATCACTGAAAATAAACAACGTAGGACCATACCACCCAAATACCTATCTTCCAATATTTTAAAGTGCTTAATTATGAAATGACACTTATAAGTAAGAAAACTTAATAAAATATAGCAAATATTTTATAGTGCAAGAGCAAGATTTTACCTTCTAAGAACAGAATGAAAACAACCAAACAAAAATTCTGAGGCCCAGTGATTTCACGCAAATGAGAAACACAGAAAACAATGAGGAGGGCCAATATGCAGTAAAAGGCACATTGCATTCATAGAAAAGGAAAGAATTCAAGCATGTGTTAAAAGGGCCATAAAATAAAAAGGAGAAAAAATACAAAAGCCTATCTATAAAGCCGCAAAAATGTTTCTTTTGATGCTAATTTTTGCATTAAATAGCACAAGGATAATGCCATCAATTAACCATGACCTTCATAATAAAACAGAATATTTTACAGCCAAAAAATACTGGAAAACCCAGCTTTTAGTTCCCATGCAACATCCTAAAATTACTAGAACAAGTTCGTGCTAATTTTCTTCTCTGTTACAACAACAGAAATAAAATCTAGCAGAGAGCAAAACAGTTACCATACCCACAACCAACATCTCTATGCATCTTTTTTTTTTCCAGCTGCTATTCATATCAAGTTTAAGAAGCCACCCCGTAAGTCTCCCAGAAGCCTCTGAAAAATAAAAATAGGCAGAAAAGATGATTACTGAGGACTGTGAGTGGGAAAACTTTGTTCCCAAAGTTTTGCAAGAAAGCAAGATGATTGTAATAACATATTTGCAGTGATTCCTCTAAAAGGACCATGCACTATAATGAGTGCCGAGTAGTGGAGTTGGTGGTGACAGTTGGGTTGGCATTCTTAGACCCAGATGTTCTGAGCCAGCATCAGCCCTGATCTCCCTGATGACCTGCACACTCTTAAGATGTTGCTTTAGAAGATTTTTTTGCAGAGTGGAAAATACTGGGGAAAGATGCACAGAGGAGTGCTGAAACCTAAATGCTGTCTTAGTTTGGTCAATTGTACCATTGAAGGAATTGAATTTCTCAGAGATAAGAGTTTTGTGTACACTATAAGATGACCTTTTCTATTCCTGATCACTAGATGGGGTGTAGCAGTCCAGATTATACCACCCCAAAATATGCCACTTTAGCATGAGAATTATTTTAAGCTGAAGGCAACTGTGAATCAACAGAAGCAGGGAAAGTTCTCTGCCCTCCCCTTATCTGCCTAAAAACAGGGCATACATTTCCCTTTGTGAAAGTGTCATATATTCCCCAATCCCTCCTGGACCAGGATGAAAAGAATGACCTTTATCACTGGAGAAATATGATTGACACTGAGATAAGTCTGCAAAAACAAATTTTAAAATTACCCCTAACGTTTGTATTAATCAGAGGGACAAAACTAATGGAATAGATTAGATTAATAGAAAACTCCATTAACTACCTGACCTCCATAACCCCTCCTTTAACTGAAGGACCACAGTGACATTTAAGGTCCCCTGTGATGAACGTCAGTTCAGAGCCAGTGTCCAGTAATCCTCAAAAAGTCTGATCATTTCACTTTTCCCAATGCACAGTTACCCTGGTAAAAGACTGGAGGTGTCTTTGGGGAAGGATAGGAGAAAGATTCACTGCAAAAATTGTTGGTAATGTAGTGGGGTCCTTCCTCAAAAGGACCTAGACTCCTCTTCATTCAAGGGGTTCTGGTCTGTAAACCGTCTCAAGTCTGGAAATTGATTGAGAAGCCACGATTCTCTGCTTTTATAATTCAAATTAGTCTTTCATCCATTTGACCTAGAAGTTTTCTGTTTATGTAAATCAAGTAGAAATGCAGTAGGCATCCTATCAATTTCACTTCTAGGAACACCATGATTAATTATCCAATGCCAGAGCTCTACATGAGTCAGACTATTCTGATTGCCACTTTGCCTCTGCTCTCATTACAGTAGCAACACCCACCTTGCCATTGGTGGTTGAATGCTGCCACTTGGCCCCTGCCACCTAAAGATCCAATTATTGCCATTGTATTTAAATTTTGTAGTTGAGCGGCTGTGGTTCCCACTATTAGATTTGACATACAGAAAAGAGCAATTACAGGGCTCTTCAAAGATGCAAGTGCTGCCCTCAAAATCCATTTTGCAAGGCATTGGTCAAGGGTATATTTTCTGGACCCTCCCAGCTGGGATGAGGAGGTCTAAAGTGACTAATTCACTCCAGCATCCCAATCTCCTTAAGCCTTTGGATTCCTTCCTCTACATTAAACCAAGGGAGATCAGGCATTTCCACCTTGCTCACAGGGGTCATTTTTTAATATAAATTTTAGCTAACCAGGCAAATAAACCATTAGAACCTTTTTTTTAACTTCCCAAGCTGCAGCATTAAAAAGAGAGTCCCTTCTTAGTGGGCCCAAATCAATAAATTCAGCCTGATTCAACTTTATGTTCCTTCCACCATTATCCCACATCCTTAATATCCATTCCCATGCCTGCTCTCCAGATTTCTGTTTATATAAATTAGAAAACTCAAGCAGTTATTTTTGAGCATAGTGCACCCCCGCATGGGTCACATTCTCAACCTCACCTCTAGAGGCCTGCTGGGACTTTAGTCTAGTTACAAATCTAGAAGCAAACAGGGGTGTTAGGGGTGGCTCCTGAGGAGAATCAACATTATTTTGCCTAGCAAATGTCTCAGAGGAGGCCATCACTGTTGCCTCAGGCAGTGCAGGGTTTATCTCCTCAGACAAAGGGGGAAAGGCTGATGGCAGCATGGGTCGGGGAGGGGATGTTGCCACTAATGGGAATGAGGAAGCTGTTTCTTCTGGAAAAAAGGTTCATCAGAGTTTACAAACTCAGTGTCCCCAGCTTCATCAGGGTCCTCCCACATGTCCCCATTCCAAGGTGCAGGGTCCCATTCTTTTCCAATCAATGCCCTCACTTTAACAGTAGACACCTAGTGAGGCTGTGCATGCACCTTTTGTTGCAGGTCAGACATTCGCATGATAAGAGCTTGCATCTGTTTTTCCACAATTTCAGCTCTTTCTCTACAGGAGATAAGACTCTCAATCAGGACAATCTTAGCAGATTTGAGGCTCAGTACCTGCTTCTGAAGTTGGGAAACAGAATCCCTGAGTTCATCATTTTATTTCATCACTTTGTCCACTGAACTTCGGAACAACCAACTAGCTTCATTATGTTCCTTTGTTCTCCACGTATGGTCAAAGGTATTATGTATAGAGTCACTTAACTCCTTGCCTCTCTTGAGTGATAAATCAGGAGTGTCAAATGCATTTATTTTGCATAATTCTCTAAACAGTTCATACCAAGGACTATCAGTGTTCTCCATACCATTAGAAGTAGAGTCCTTAACATTTTTTGGTCTAATCATATTAAGCAGTCAGCTTCAGAAACCCCAAAACCAACAAAAGAACTCCATCTTTAATATTCTTTTCCTCTAGAACCACTCCTGGTACCAAAATCTGTATTAGTCAGGGTTTTAGTCAGGGTTCTCTAGAGGGACAAAACTAATGGAATATATATATATATGAAATATATATATATATATGGAGTTTATTAAATATTAACTCACATGATCACAAGGCCCCACAATAGGCTATCTGCAGGCTGAAGAGCAAGGAGAGCCAGTGTGAGTTCCAAAACTGAAGAACTTGGAGTATGATGTTCGAGGGCAGGAAGCATCCAGCACAGGAGAAAGATGTAGGCTGGAAGGCTAGGCCAGTCTCTCTTTTCACATTTTTCTGCCTGTTGTATTCTAGCCACACTGGCAGTTGATTAAACGGTGCCCACACAGATTAAGGGTGGGTCTACCTTTCCCAGCCTGCTGACGCAAATGTTAATCTCCTGTGGCAACATCCTCACTGACATACCCAGGATCAATGCTTTGTATCCTTCAATCCAATCAAGTTGACAGACAGTACTAACCATCACAACGGTCATTAGTTTTTCCTATGAATTTCCTAGTTACTTTTCCACAAATTTTCAGTCCTGGAAACCCAATTCCTCTTTCCTTTGTCCAGGTACTTCTTCACAATTTATTACCCTTTGTTAAAATGGTATATAAGCCCCAGAGTCTAACCACTTCTTTGTGTTGTCAACTCCTGGGCACATAAAAATATTAACATCAATAAAGTGTATACCATTTTCCCTGTTAATTTGTCTTTTGTCAGTTTAATTTCTATGTCCCAGTTACTAAACCTAATAAGGTAGAGGGAAAAGTGGTTTTGTTCCTCCTCTACACGTGGCACAGGGTTGTAAAATATGTTCAAGTTAATTTAATCTGTTTTAAGATTTAATGAGACTGGTTTTATTTTAGAGCACAATGAACTTTGGAATTCTTTCCTCTCAGTTGCCTAGATGCAGGTATGACACATCTGAGAAATTATCCAGGAATTAACTTTATCACAAGAAGAAAAAGTCAACCACCTACAATTGTTGCATTCCCAGAAATCAGGGGTGCATCTTAGAATTTCTGCACCTCTGACTTGGCAGGAGCCTCAGCTTCATGTATAGTTGCAGGAGGTAAGCTGATGCAATGGGATGCTGGGCAGGTCTCCCAAACCCAAATCTCCTGCCTCCTCATGTTCCCTGTAATTTCCATAATAGAAGACAACAGCTTTTCGTTTCACAATTTTTGATAGCAATCACAAAAGAATACCTGTGAGAAAGGTTACACTAACAATCCCACATTCAGCTTTCAATGGTTAAGAGACATCTTTTCCAGCAAAATATGTGGATGACACTGAAAAGGATATCACCGATGGAGGAGAGACACACTTAAAATGGGGTCTAGACATGATGGAGATAAATTTCACCTACTTCTGAGTTTGACAGGTCAACCCCTACTAGGCTTCCATCCATCAACCCAAAGCAGCTACTCAGATGTCACTTTTCAAGCATTGTTTTTTGTGTGTGTGTTTAAAATAAAAACCTGAGTTCATCATTTATTTTATTTTGTTTTGTAAAACAATTAATTTAATTCTTGCCTTCAAAGAGCTTTTCAACTGGAGGAGGATGTAAAGAAAAACGCATAATTATGTCGAGTAGAAACATAAATATATTCTATCAATTTACAGTCCTTTAGAGCCTAAAGTTTAGAAATACATACATTTCAATACATATTCCAAAAATACTTCTGCAAAGAGGCAACTCTCACCTACCAAGCTACTAAAAGAGTCCACCATAATGTCTAGATATAAAAATACATAATCATACAATTAGTGAAAACCTATTTTTCATTGTGTAAAATTTCAAGTATCTATCAAGGTTAGTTTTATCATTGGTGTGCTTGAATTGGAGGGTGAACAAGGCTCCTATGTCGCACCTGGGAACACACCTCTTAAATCTTTTCATACGTTATCCTTCTCTTTTTAATTTTCTTAAAATTCGTTTGTTGAAAAACCTAAAGCATATTTTCTACATTTTGCATGTTGCTGACTGTATCCCCATGGTGATTCTTGATAGATTTATTTTTCCCTTGTGTCTTCTACAGGCCTAGTAGTTAGATCTAGAGGCTAAGATTTAGCTTAGAAGGTTTGAGTGATAATGTATCAGGAGATGTGCTGTGTCCTTCCCATTGCGTCCAACTGGAGACACATAATATCTGGTTATCTCTCTTTTTGTGATATTGGCATTGACCATTGGGAGTAGGTGATGCTAGCTTCATCCAAAGCTTCCCTTCAGCTTTTTGTCTTAACAGTTTTAGCAGTCATTGATAATCTCTGCCTAGACTCATTGTTTCATTAGTGGTTACAAAGTGGTGGTATTCTAGCTCCTTCTAATGCCTGCTTTGTTTATAAATTATTTTGCAATAGAAAAAGTTTATCTCCTCAACTATTTTGGTTACCCCAAGGTACAGCTCTTTCTGGAAATTGGGGATAAATGCTTGATTCTTTACCTTTATTTGCCAGTTTTCAGAACAATGAGTTGGTTTCTGGCATCCTACAAGGGGAGTGCAAAGCTTTTAAAATATCGCTATAAATGCTTGGATTTTGACATACCCTCTATGTTTCAATACATTGTGGATATTATTCTTTGTTTGCTTGTGTTGAAATTGGATTTCCTGCTGTTGCCCAGGCTGGAGTACAGTGTTGCAATCATAACTCACTGCAGCCTCGACTTCTTGGGCTCAAGTGATTCTCCCACCTCAGCCTCCTGAGTAGCTGGGACTCCAGGCATGCACCACCACATCCAGTTAATTTTTCATTTTTTAATTTTTGGTAGAGACAGGGTATCACTATGTTGCCCAGGCTGGTCTTGAACTCCTGGATATTGTTCTTTTTAGATCCATCTTTGAATATAGTTTCTTCATCTTTGGCCAGTAGGAGGCTTTACCTGTTGGGTCCTGTGTGTTTTGAGTCTTTTGTCACTGCCTAAGCTGTCTCTGAAGGCTTCTTTGCTTTCTGGTATGACAAGATGTTACCAGTTCATCTTGAACATTTCTTGCCCCAGGCTGGAATTAACCATTTTTTTTTTTTCTCAAGGAGCCCTGGTTCCTTTCAATAAAAAAGGCATTTGGACACTAAAGCATGGATGCTTGGGAGCTCCTTGTTCTTGGGGGGTTAGTCATTGGTTCTAGATCTTTTCAGTGGACACATCCAGAAAATGTTTTTAAATAGAAATACATCAGGAGTTTATACTGATGTTTACAATCCAAGTTAAGAGCTACAGATGGCCGGGCGCGGTGGCTCAAGCCTGTAATCCCAGCACTTTGGGAGGCCGAGATGGGCGGATCACGAGGTCAGGAGATCGAGACCATCCTGGCTAACACGGTGAAACCCCGTCTCTACTAAGAAATACAAAAACTAGCCGGGCGAGGTGGCGGGCGCCTGTAGTCCCAGCTACTCGGGAGGCTGAGGCCGGAGAATGGCGTGAACCCGGGAGGCAGAGCTTGCAGTGAGCTGAGATCCGGCCACTGCACTCCAGCCTGGGCTACAGAGCGAGACTCCGTCTTAAAAAAAAAAAAAAAAAAAAAAAGAGCTACAGATTTTTAAACATAGTGTCTGTGATTTTCTATTTAATTATCTTAAGTCAAAAAACTTGATTTCTTATGACATAAATATAATTATTTTGTGCTTTTCCTGGTTAATGTAAGAAAAAAAATTTTTTTTTAAATCCATACCAACATATTATTAACAATATAACTACTAAAGCAATTTAATATTTTGTTGCACTTCTTTTTGTCCTGAGGACATATCCCACTGCAGATACACAACCAAATAGACAAGAGTGTAAATCACTTCAAATAATTCCTTTCTATGTGGTTAATACTCAGACTGATTTATTTCATTTTGTTTTTGAATTAAGGGATTTTATTTTACATTTTGTTTTATAATTTTGTCAAATATTTGTATATTTTCAAATGAACAAAACAAAGCAAACTGAGGAAAACCTTGTTTCCAAATCTGTTGCTTTCACTGTTTCCTCCCTCCCCTAATTAATCACTTTTATTAATTTGTTGTTTACTACCCTACTGTCATTGAATGTGTTAAATATTAAATATATACTCACTTTTCTTAGGCAAAAGGTAGCATAATACACATTCTAATTTTTGTCTTGCTTTTTGCACTTAAGAATATATTCTAAAGATTACCCCTTGGCAGTATATAAATTAGTCTTTTATCTCTTTTAGTAGCTACATACTAGTTCATTGTGTAGATGTAGCATAGTTTATTCAGTCAGTCCCCTCCTGGTGAATATTTGGGCTATTGCCAGTCTCCTTCCACTGCCATCAGTCCCACAATAAATAGGCTTTTGCAATTTTTTTTTTTTTTCATATTTGGTAGTCTATCTTTGGGATAGATTCCTACAAGTGGGATTATTTGGTTAAAAGATAATTAGAGCTATCATGTCGCTGAAATCCCTACCTAGGGACTGTACCAATTTGCATTTCCACCAACGATACATAAGAATGTGTGTTTTCCCAAGAGAATATTTTCAAATTTCAAAGTACTCAGTTAGAACACCCACCAAGAAAGATCTTTATTAGGAGAATCAATATAAAGCTATTGATACTTAAAATACACCTAATAACAACAATTTTTAAAGCTTTTGACAGGTGCTTTTCATGCATATAGACCTAAGAATTTGACTTAGAAATAACAGAGAAGTTGTACTGAAAAGATAGAACTAGAGAGAGGAGACCCAGTGGAAGAATAGAAAAGTAGAGTCATTGGCTTCAAGAGTTGAAAAATAGATCTTATCTCAGCCCTGCTGTGAGCTAGGTGTGTAATCTACACGAAATTGCCTGCCACTCTGGGTTTCATTCCCTCTGATGCATAAGCAGGGGGTGAGGTTTCTTACCTCACCCTGCTGTCAGTTGCCTTCCAGATCTCTCATCTGCATGCCTGCATGCAAAAGGCTAAAGGAATGCTACAGGAAGCCATCAGACCAGGGTGGGAGTAACGAGGGGAAGCCCCACTCCCATATTAGACCAAAACCAAGTCAGAACACCAGACACTCCCAAGCTGGGTGTTGTTTGCAAAACATTGTGTTCCTGGGACCTGGGACCAAGGCTGGGCAGAACGTGGAGTCTTCAACATTTACCAAGTTCCTTTTCTATGCTGGGTATCCTGTAGCTGCCCGGCATTCGTCAACTTGCTATTGTCACTATAATCTGTTTTGCAAATAAAGACACATGGTCTCAGAGAGATTAAGGGATTTGTCCCAAATCACACAGCTGGCAGCAGAGCTGGGGTGAAAGTCTGCTTACTGCTTTGTACCTATGAGCCCTACACTGCTCAGAAATACTGCAAAAAGTTGGTTCTCTCCTAGACGACAGAGGCCATGTACTGAACACAATTAGTTAAACCCCGTGTAAAACTGGAGCCTTCTGGGCATGCTACAGAACTTCTAGCTGCCTTTGAACTGTCTCCCAAGAAAGCTGTCAAATGACTCACTGCCTGATAAGGAATTAGAAAACCATAAAGTAAAATAATCCTGTCAATCTACTCACTGAAAGCTAGAAGTCCATTTGTTACCAAACTCCTGGCCAAGCAAAAAGGTGTCAAAACGGAAATTAACACTTAATTGATCAATAACTATGTAGAAAGCATTATGTTGGGTGATTTACAGATGCTACTTAATTAAATTTTCATAATATTCCAATAAAATAAGAGTCGTCTTTCCATTTTACAGATGAAGCAACTGAAGCTCAGAGAGATAAACTAAATGCTGTAAGTTCTCGCATTTAGTAGTGGTGGGACTACAATTTCACCACGTTTCTTTGTGATTTCAAACTCACTCTCAATTCCCCAAGTGGTATTCAGCCAATGTGACAGGACCGAAGGAGCCCTGCAGTGGATACAGAGCAGGATTTGTTCTCTGGTTTTCTCGGTAACCAGCTATGTGCACATCACGTAAAGACTTCGGAGTTCAGCTAATTTTTGTCAACATCTTCTTGTTCTCTTCAGGTCACAGCCCACAGTCTTAGGATGGCCACTCTGCCCTATGGCCACCATGGCCTATATGACCTCATCCCTGCCTACCCAATAGAAGTCACTCCTACCTACCACACTCTAGCTCCCCTGGACCCACTAAGTTCCTTCAGTGCATCACGTCATCCCACCTTGGAGGCTTTGGGTACACTGTTCCTTCTGCCTAGGACTCAGTCCCACATGGCATGGGCAGAATCCAAACCCAGGTGGGAAGCTTCTGAGCCCACTAGGAATCCCACCTATTTGTAAGCTTGCTTTGTATTAAATGATTAAGCACAGACACACTTATCCTAAAATGGGGAGCACATTCCCTGCTTTTCAATTGAACCTGAATTCTCAGAAACATCCCTCTCCCACTCCATCCCCTGGGTAACTCTTATCTATCCTCACGGATGAGTTTAGCCATGTTTTCCTCAAAGAAGTTCCTGATCATTCGATCACATAAGATCACTCTGCTATTTGCCTCTGTAGTATCACAGCCTCCTTTCCCTTTTTAAAATAGCATTTGTTAATTTTAACATGATTTCTTCATCATATTTTCTATTTCAAAGTTCATCTTCTTTGTAAGCTCCATGATGGTGACAAACACACTATCCGTCTTGTTCACTGATATTTCCCCAGAGTCACACACAGCATCTGGCTCCATAAACACATGCTCCCGACTCCATCCCTCCTGCTTACCCCTTCCTGTAGCCTGGACAGGAGACTTGGGATTCTTCCAGGAGAGATGCTCCAGAGTGGACAGACTTCATCTATCTTTGGTATTTTTAAAAAGACTTGATTAGAAGCCAAAGTAACAAGTATGAACTTCGTAAGTCTAGATTAAATGATGAAAACGCTGGATGTTAAAAACCAAGATTAGAACTCCAGGTTGTGTCTCGTGACCTCAGTTGCCCATGAGTTTGGCAAATTGCAAAACCACTCATAAGAAGGGTTATTGCCTCAACTGTTGTTTTGGATCAGTTTAGTCAGACGTGCATATGACAGAATTTTTTTTTTTTTTTTTTTTTTGAGACAGAGTCTTGCTGTGTTGCCCAGGCTGGAGTGCAGTGGTGTGATCTTGGCTCACTGCAACCTCCACCTCCAGGGTTCAAGCGATTCTGCTACCTCGGCCTCCCAAGTAGCTGAGACTACAGGCACGTGCTACCATGTCCAGCTAATTTTTGTATTTTTAGTAGAGATGGGGTTTCACCATGTTGGCCAGGGTGGTCTCGAACTCCCGACCTCAAGTGATCCACCCACCTGGGCCTCCCAAAGTGCTGGGATTACAGGCATGAGCCACTGCACCCAGCCCAAAAATTCAACATTAGGCATATGTCATCAATTATAAGGCCCTGAGTACAGAGAATTCATCTTTTGCGGAAGCTTCCCCTGTGGCCAATTTACTAGAAAAATATAAAGAAACCACACCAGGAACCAGGAGGTAACACCATCAGCAACATCTTTGCATAAGTCAATAACTCCATCTAAACACACTCATTTTTATTTTTACTTTACTATAATTTGCTTGATAAAAATGCAAAATACTCCTCTGTGATAAATTACAAATAATTTCCTTCAATATTACAATTAACTTATATTCCTGAACCCCAAACCATGGCACACTAAGTGCCTTGCACACACTATTTTGATTGACTCCCACAGTGACTTTAAGGATGGGACTGGTGTTTTCCTTGTAGACAGCCAGGAAAGGGAAGAACAGAGAGATCGAATACTGGTCCCTCACGGCATGGGTGGAATCCAAACCCAGGTGGGAAGCTTCTAAGCCCACTAGGAATCCTTCCTGTTTGTAAGCTTGCTTTGTGTTAAATGATCAAGCACAGACACACTTATCCTAAAATGTAGAGCACATTCCCTGCTTTTCGATTGAACTTGAATTCTCAGAAACATTATTTATGGGGGAAAAGTCTTACAACTAAAGAAGTCGGCTAGCTTCTCAGTCCAAAAGCTATCTAGAGAAATCTTTTATTATTGTCCAACTAAGTTTGGCAAATTGCAAAACCACTCGTAGGAAGGGTTACTGCCTAAATTGTTGTTTTGGATCAATGTAATCATATATGCATATGGTTGAAATTTAACATTAGGTATGTGTCATCGATTTAAGGCCCTGAGTATAGAGAATCCGTTGCTTTTTTTTTTTTTATTGTGACAACATTTACCAAGTTGACAGTTTTTAAGCATTTACCAAGTCAACCATTTAGTATTCTATAGTTCAAAGGTGATGGGTGTTACATTTAAAGGAAAGATGACATAGTCAACGATGCCACTAGCATAAAGCACCTAATTTCTAGCCTCTCCACTTCCAGCTCTCCCCTGTTAGGCTGGAAGTAACTGTCATGATCTCATCACTAGAATGGAAAAAGAGAAATCTACCCAGCTATGAGAGTGAAGAGAAAGCTCAAAACAAGTGGATCTATGGCGGTTGTGCTCAGACTTGAGCAGACATCAGAATTCCATGGAGGGCTTGTAAAGATCCAGATTGCAGGCTCACCCCTAGAAGTGGATCTGGGGTGGGGGGCGGGCATGATTTTGCATTTCTAGCAAGTTCTTAGGTGATGCTGACACTGCTGGTGCAGGGACCACACTTGAGAACCACCTACCCATGACCCTGGTGCTCAATGTTTCAAACTCATGCCTACAGCAGACAGGATGCATCTACCCACTTTATTTTATTTTATTTTTTTTTTTGAGACGGAGTCTTGCTCTGTGGCCCAGGCTGGAGTGCAGTGGTGCAATCTCGGCTCACTGCAAGCTCTGCCTCCCGGGTTCATGCCATTCTCCTGCCTCAGCCTCCTGAGTAGCTGGGACTATAGGCGTCCGCCACCACGCCCGGCTAATTTTTTTTTTTTTTTTTTTTTTTTTTTTTTTGACGGAGTTTTGCTCTGTAGCCCGGGCTGGAGTGCAG
>NC_037670.1:27261100-27393000 GCF_003255815.1 Theropithecus gelada | reverse complement strand
TTTTTTTTTGAGACGGAGTTTTGCTCTGTAGCCCGGGCTGGAGTGCAGTGGCCGGATCTCAGCTCACTGCAAGCTCCGCCTCCCGGGTTCCCGCCATTCTCCTGCCTCAGCCTCCGGAGTAGCTGGGACTACAGGCGCCCGCCACCTTGCCCGGCTAGTTTTTTTTGTATTTTTAGTAGAGACGGGGTTTCACCGTGTTAGCCAGGATGGTCTCGATCTCCTGACCTCGTGATCCACCCGTCTCGGCCTCCCAAAGTGCTGGGATTACAGGCTTGAGCCACCGCGCCCGGCCCCGGCTAATTTTTTTATATGTTTAGTAGAGACGGGGTTTCACCGTGTTAGCCAGGATGGTCTCGATCTCCTGGCCTCCTGGTCTGCCTGCCTCGGTCTCCCAAAGTGCTGGGATTACAGGAGTGAGCCACCACGCCTGGCCTACCCACTTCTATACTTGGCACACCTGCACCACACAAGAATACCACATACCTGCACAAGGTATCACAGGCATACCCATCACACACATACACACCCTTTTTTGCATGTGTATGCCAGAAACACACCACACATCTGCACCACTCAAAGGTAATACAAACTGGCATCATGCACACAAACACCACATGCCTACATTACACACTGTCAGGCACACACAGCTGCACCACACGTCTGTAACTCACATCATACACATTCACCCTGTATGCAGACAGGCACTCATACACTGCACATCAACAGTGCATACCTACACCACACACTCCTCACACCTGCTCCACATATTTGCATGCACGCATACCCCCAACTTACACATCATATGCGCTGTTCCTCTGCACCACACGTGTCCCACAGCTACACCACACCCACCCTATTGCGGATTCTGAGCTACCTGCTGCTATCATCTTGCTCTTGAGACACTCCCTCAATACTTCTCCTTTTCCCTTGCCCTTTGACCTCATCCTATTTTTCCTCCTGGCTGGCCCAAATACTTTTCCCGAAGTGTCCATCCAAAAAGTCTCCCCACATTGGAGGCATCTCTGTATTTTCTTCCCACCCCCATTTGACTTAGCTACTCTTTATGCACCAAGTTCTTTATGTTCAACTTCAGTCCAAATACTCTCATTTCAACTTAAATAAATGCAGCAAATAGTTACAGATCTTTTCCTGTACAAAGCCTTAAACTAAGCAATGATGAACAAGATGACCCCGACATACATTCATTCATTCATTCATTCATTCATTCATTCATTCAATGTATTAGCTAGGTACTGGTGAGCCATGGCCAGCATAGGTAGGAGGTACTTGAGAAGTTTCTTCCCAGAACTCTTCAAATTCTAGAGAGTGGACAGCAGGGTCCTTCCCTCCTCTGAGGTGACTTCTGGCCCCTACTACAACTCCAGATGGTTCTCCGAGTATGGAAGAATCATCCATACCAGCAGACAAAAATTAACATTTTTATAATATTAACAATAATACTAGCAGCAAAAAAAAAATTGCCACCTTTTAGTGAGGACAGTATGGATATGCAGGGCATATCTACATACTAAGATATGTAGCACTATGCACTACATATCTTAACTGGTAATTATTCCTCCAGATACTATCAATCCATTTTCCAGGTCAGAAAACAGAACCGTGGGATGAATCTTGCAGGTGGAGAACGGAGTTTCAATCCAGGTGACTGACAGGAGCCAGCGGCTGCTTCCTTTCCATTTCAGCACATGCAGCCCCTTCTCCAAATTCAGACAGAGCTCCCTTGATTGTGCGATCTGAGGCAGCATCATTGCAACTCACAGAAATGGACGTCTCTGTCTCACCTGCTCCGTGTCTGTTATCAGGGAGGGCAGTGTCATAAGGTCAAAGGCATTAAAGGTGAAAGCAGGCATCCCAGACAAGCAGATGAAATCACAGTAGGACTTTAATTTATTTCTTTGTATCATTTGAAATAAAGCCTTAACTTAGAGTAAACAGGCTTTGGCAAAGAGAGGACTTCCCCCATGCAAACCCTGAATTCCATTCTTATGTTAGGATGCTCTCCCTGTTTTAATGGAGCCACACACCTTCATGTGGCTGGTTACACAGTGGGTATCCAGGTAGTGTAAGGACTGATTTAATTTCTCTGTGATTCAGGCTTGTCCAGATATTTGTCCTCAAGCTGTATTTGAGGGCAGCAAGGATAAAGAGTCTCTTGGCCAGAAGACGCTCCCTCGTTCACCTCCCACTTGCCCTGTCTGCTGACCTCCAAGGAAATTTAGTCCTGCAGTTAACATCTGTGCTCCCATCAGCTGGGCTGAAGTAAAAGGTACTTAATGCACGCAGCTCGTTTTGCAAGGTTAGAAGGAATCAATAGGAGATGTGTTTAATGTGGTATCACTATCAGGGCTCATCACATTTTCAAAATTGAAATATCCACAGTGCTGTATAATCTTAGTCTCACTGTAAAGAGAATGGGTTTAGTGTGCTTTAAAATAGATTTCATGCTTATTACAGATGCACACACAAAAACATTGGTGAGTGTCCTCTGGAATTTCACTATTTACTTATCTTCTTACATATCTTTTTCTTTTCTTTTTTCCCTTTCTGCTTTTCTTCCTTTCAAGCATTCTCTTCTCTCTCTTTTCCCATCTCTCTCTTCTCTCTCTCTCTTTTTCCCTTGCTTCCTTCCCTCCTTTCTCTTCTCTTTCTTTGTTCTATCTTTCATTCTTCCCTCTAATTTTAGGTGTCTAATTCCCTCCCATGGAAATTTGCCAGAACTTCAGCAAACCACCAAAAAAAAGCTAGCTAGGTGATTTCTCTTTGAGTTCCCTGGAGCACACAGGTCTCCTGTAAGACTGAGGCTTGAAAACTTTCTCATCAAGGAGAGGAGCTGATTGGAACCCATAGCCTTATAACAAAACCAACTTTTCCATAAGCTTTCGTGAAATTATTCTAAAAGAGAAGCCTGTCTGAACAGAGCATAATTAAAGATAGCACATTGTTCTTTTGCTAAGTAGACTGCAAGGTAAAAAATCTTTGTTGATTTTCACACATCATACATAACACCAGGGGAAGATTAGAAATAGTAAGGTCAACAGTGTATTATGTGTTTGCGGGGCAGTGGGGGTGCTGTTCAATTTCATAATGACCTATGTAGGGAAATCATGGTCCATAACAAAGGGAAGTGTCAGAAGAGATGAAAGAAAGCAAACCTTGCTTAACCAGTCCCTATCAACACTAGCACAAGGCAACCATATGGATATTCAGCTCTATGACCATTTGTCTACAGCATTCTTAGTACATAGTTCTGATTTAAGAGTAACTCTGCAGTGCAGTCTAATGCTATTCCCTCAGATGACTGTTTAGAGAAGTGACTCAATTGCTTGACTTGGAAACTTACTGATAACTACCACTGGTACAATTTTCAACCAAAATGGCTAAACTGGGACTTAAATAGCTCATATTGGTTTGCTAGAGCTGTCATAACAAGTACCACAAACTGGATGACTTCAACAACAGAAATATATATCATTCTTTCACAGTTCTGGAACCCAGAAGGCCAAGATCAAGGTTGGTGAGGTTGGTTCCTCCCAACAGATGTGAGGAAGAATCTGTTCCAGGCCTCCCACCTAGCTTCTGGAAGCTTCAGGAACTCTTCAGCTTGTTACATTCTCCCCATGTCTTTACATCACCTTCTATTTGTGTGTGTCTGTCTCTGTGTCCAAATTTCCTCTTTTTTACTAATTTTTCTTGTTTTGTGAGACAAATTCTAGCTCTGTCACCCAGGCTGGAGTGCAGTGGTGTGATCTCTGCTCACTGCAACCTCTGCCTCCTGGGTTCAAACAATTATCGTAATTATCATGCCTCAGCCTCCTGAGCAGCTGGGATTACAGGCGTGTGCCACCATGCCCAGCTAATTCTGGTATTTTTAGTAGAGATGGGGTTTTGCCATGTTGGCCAGGCTGGCCTCAAACTCCTGGCCTCAAAGTGATCCACCCATTTTGGCCTCCCAAAGTGCTGGGATTACAGGCATGAGCCACTACACCTGGCTCAAATTTTGTTTTTTTTTGTTTTTGTTTTTTTGGTTTTTTTTTTATAAGGACACCAGTCATGTTGGATTAGGACTCACCCTAATAATATCATCTTAATTTGATCATCTACAAGGACCCTATTTCCAAATAAGGTCACATTCACAGGTGCTGGCGGTTAGGACTTCAAATTTTTTTTTTTTTTTTTTTTTGAGATGGAGTTTCACTCTTGTTGCTCAGGCTGGAGTGCAATGGCGTGATCTTGGCTCATGGCAACCTCCACCTCCTGAGTTCAAGCCATTCTCCTGCCTCAGCCTCCAGGGTAGCTGGGATTACAGGCATGCGCCACCACGCCTGGCTAATTTTGTATTTTTAGTAGAGATGGGGTTTCTCCAGGTTGGTCAGGCTGGTCTTGAACTCTGGATCTCAGGTGATCCACCTGCCTCGGCCTCCCAAAGTGCTGGGATTACAGGTGTGAGCCACCATCCCCGGCCAGGATTTCACATCTTTAGGGGGACACAATTCAATGCATAACAACAGACATTCGTTTTCATATCCACATGTTCATCACTTAACTTTATCCTTACTGAGTTGTAAATGGACACTGTATGTCACTTTACATATTCACACCAAATTCCCTTTCATATGACCTAAATACCTCTGAGTTGAGGGGCTTACATGCCAAAAAGGAAATGAAATTTCACTTATTTTCCCTATTTGACCATCCGGAGAATAAGCCCTTCCAATGGCACAGGACAAAGATGCAACCCATGCCATACGAGAAGGGTTGAGGTCCCAGCCAATCCAAATAGAAGTGTCCATTGTGGAATGAGGGTACCCATTGTCATAGCCACTGTCCTTCCTCCAGGAATTCACCAAAAGTGAGGATGAGGCCTAACTAGGCTAGACTTGGTTATATGAACGCAGTACTCTGTCTTTCATGTAAGCAATAAAAACTAGTTCATGACATGGGTAAGCTACACATTAAATTCAGTCTTTTGGCAATATTACATAAAATCTGACATGACTAACGAGGCTGTCCATCCTATCTCATCAATATCCGAATTAGTAAATTTCTTTTGCTGATTTTCCTCCACATGTTTATAACATTAAATATGCAAAAAAGTACTTTTTTACTAATGCCCTTATACCAAGTTCTTTATAATTTATTTACTTTTTTCTTTTTTGTGAGACAGGGTCTCACTCTGTCATTTAGACTCGTGATCCATCCATCCACTGCAGTGCTGCAATCTCGGCTCACTGCAACATCCACCTCCGGGATTCAAACGATTCTCCCACCTCAGCCTCCTGAGTAGCTAAGACTACAGGCACATGCCACCATGCCTGGGTAACTTGATGGGGTTTCATCATGATGGCCAGGCTGGTCTTGAACTCCTGACCTCAAGTGATCCTCCTGCCTCACCCTCCCAAAGTGGTGGGATTACAGGTATGAGCCACCGGGCCTGGTCGGTCTCCATGATTTAAATATCATTTCACTATCAGTGTCAAAAATTTGGTGAACATGTAAGCATCAAATAAGTCTACAAATCCTGTGACTATGGCCCCAGGAAGTAACAGGGGATTTCCCTTCAGAGAATCAGCATTTTGCCACTTCAGGCCACCACTTGAGGAACAGTATACCTAAAATATCATAGCTAGAGGTTAGGGCTTCCTTAACTTGATTAACCCAATTTAGGGCCCAGCTTGAAGCCACAGCAGACTGTACTCAATCTTATTATTTTATTTTAAAACAAAGAGTGCATGTACAAAGTTCCAAGTTTAATAATTTCATAAGCCCACTCAAGAGTGTCTCAGATCTGAGAAACAAGAACTTTTTACAAGAAAAAATTCAAAACTAAAGAACAATCACTTTTAAGCACAAAGGAAGGACAACTGAAAAAAGGAACTATGTGTTTGTAGAAGTAAGAATATTTTCCTTCTCTTGGATTTATAGTGAATTTCATTTTTCCTGAATAAATCACATAGACATTAATGTACCATTTAAATTTATTTGCAAATCAAGAACTTAACGACCCCTTGAAACTGAAGGTAATTCTGATATCTATAATATTCTTTTTTACCTTTGGTGGACACTGCAATGAGACAAATGCATGTGATTATTTTCGGTCTCCTGATATAGATGGATAAAAAGTACCAGAGCCCTATGAATGTTTTTTCGTATGATTCTCTATATGTAGTACGGCCACTGTTGAAACTTTGGGAAAATTCTGAATTTTGTTATACTCATATAACCTACGTAAAGACAAAGACCAAATATGTGCCTAACCAAGAGCACCTCATGGCCTGATACCAGCGGAGTGAAGAATTGCAGCTGGACCATTCATCCTCCTGACTCCAGCCTCACCCGACTCCCACTCACCCTCTGTGTCCTTCAGTTTCGAGCCACTGAAACCTGTAATTCAGCACCTTCCTCCTTCAGGAGGTCATCCTGGCTTTCCTGGTCTGCTTATGAACATTCTCACATTTACCCATTGATTTCTATCCTAGGAACCTCATTCCCCATGCTCTATCCCACATGGCTTATACTCCTAATAATGCACCAAAGGTGAAGAAGGAAAAGCTGAGCAATGGAACATGTTGACCTCGGTGCCCCGAGGAACCAGAGACTCATGTGACTGGATGAAAACCAAGGCTCTGGAGCATTGGTTTGTATAAAGGATAAACTATTTCCAAAACCACATTGTGATTGTGAGAGTCCAAGGATCTAGTGAACCTGGTCAGAGTAAGTGCTCGGCAAATGTTAACTATTTTATTAACAATAATAATAACTAGTTATTATTTTGCCATCTAGATAGGTATCAATACTTTACCATCTAGATTGTTGGTCAATACTTCACCACCTAGATAGATGTTATCTATCACTTGTTTACCATCATATCATGAATATATTTATATTTTAACAGCAAATGAGACACTGGGGCTCATTGACTTAACCATTCTCATCCAACACATGGAAGGGAAAGGGGATCTCTACAGCAGCTACCAGTAGAGCCAGGGCTAGGACTCATCTGCCCCAATTCCCTAATTCCTTACTTGCCCTTGGCACTAGGAAGTTTCTCTCTTGAATCCTGAGAATCAGAGGATTAATGTTCACCTTATCAAAGAAGATCTATTAAAATTATAAACTCAGCAAGAGAGGAGACTATTTCATAGTTAGAGTCCCAAATCCCTCTTCATTCCCGTCTGCATTTGGGGGTGTGGAATGCTTTGAGATATCCCTCTAAAGCTTCAAGATACTCTCCTGGGAATGCAAGAGTCATGCCCAGGGTCATTTGATGTCAATGATGCACCAATAAAAACGATGCTAAAAATAGCATTAGTTAACATTTTCCAGAATCCGTATCTTCCTTAACAGACATTAAAAATCCCTAAAAATGCAAAGTTATTTTTTTCTTCTGGTTGAGTAGACCCTCTCAACTCTATTGTTTCACTATCATGAGGAAAGCACACTGCTTCCCTACACTCTCACACACCACTTTTGACACCATATGTGAGAATAGTGTCACACCATCTACCCGGAGCTAGTGCTAGATCCCAGAGCTTAAGAGCTCTGCCGCACAGAACTGCCCCCACTTCATATGCCAATCACAGGCCCCAGGTTGTGGCTTGCGCTTTTGACCCAACAGCTATAAATTAGTGGTTCCCATGACTCCCATCCTTGGGTTTTCCAATTTGGTAAGACAGCTCACAGAATGCAGGGAAGTACTTTACTACGTTTACCAGTTTGTTATAAAGGATATTATAAAGGCTGTACATGAACAGCCAGATGAAGAAGTACTAGAAGCAAGATACTGGGTTGACAGGGGAGAGGGTGGAGCACACAGTTTTCATAACATAAAGCTTTTTCCATGAAAAAGGTAATAATATATGTGTATTGATTTCCTAGTACTACTGTAACAAATTACCACAAACCTAGTGGCTTAAAACAACACATATGTCTCATATAATTCTTAAGGTCAGCAGTCGAAATGGGTGTATTAAAGAAAAGAGGTTGCATTGGCTCAGGGTTCTACAGGCCGTGCAAGCATGGCACTGGCATATGCATCTGCCTGGCCTCTGAGGGCTTCAGGGAGCTTTTACTCATGGCAGAAGGCAAAGCAGGAGCAGGCAAGACACGTGGCAAAAACAGGAGTAAGAGAGAGCACAGAGGTGCCATGCACTTTTAAACAAGCAGACCGCATGTGAACTCAGAGAAAATCTCACTCATCACCAAGGGGATGGTGTTAAATCATTCACGAGGAATCTGCCCCCATGATCCAATCACCTCCCACCAAGCCCCATCACCAGCATGAGGAATTACATTTCAACATAAGATTTGGAGGTGATAGACACTCAATATATCATTCAGCACCATGGCCCCTAAAATATCATGTCCTTCTCACACTGCAAAATACAATCATCTCTCCCAACAGTTCCCCAAAGTCTTAACTCACTCTAGCCCCAATTCAAAAGTCCTGAAGTCCAAAGTCTCATCTGGAGATGAGTTTCTTCCACACATGAGCCTATGAAATCAAAGACAAGTTACTTACTTTCAAGATACAATGGGGGTACAGGTATTAGGTAAACATTCTTGTTCCAAAAAAGAGAAATCAGCCAAAAGAAAGGGACTACAGGACAGCAGGGCAATCATTAAATCTTAAAGCTCCAAAATAATCTTCTTTGACCCCATGTCTCGCATTCAGGGCACACTGGGGCAAGGGATGGGCTCCCAAGGTCTTGGACAGCTCCAACCCTGTGGCTTTGGAGGGTGCAGCCCCTGTGGCTGCTCTCACAGGCTGTCAAGTTCCTGTGGCCTTTCCAGACCCCCACATTTCCCCTTGGCATTGCCCTAGTAGAGGTTCTCTGTGATGGCTCCACCCCTGCATCAGGCTTCTCCCTGAACACCCAGGCTTTCACATACATCCTCTGAAATCTAGGTGCAAGTTGCCAAGCATCCTTTACTCTTGCATTCTGAGCACCTACAGGCTTAATACCATGTGGAAGCCACCAAAGCTTATGGCTTGTGCCCTCCAGAGCCACGGCCCAAGCTACACATGGGACCCTTGGAGCCAAGGCTGGAGCCAGAGAAGTGAGGACGCAGGGATCAATTTCCTGGGTGGCTTAGGCCATTGGCACCTCGGACCTGGCCCACAAAACCATTCTTTCCTCCTAGGCTTCTGAATCTGTAATGGGAGGGGCTGCCTTGTAGCTCCCTAAAAAATGCCTTCAGGGCCTTTTTCCAATCATGTTGGCCATCAGCACTTGGCTTCTTTTTAGTCATGCAAATCTCTCTAGTAAGTTGTTCTGCAGCCCACTTGGATGCTTCCCCTAAAACTAGACTTTTCTTTTCTACCACATGGACAGGTTGCAAATTTTTCAAATTTTTATGTTCTGCTTCCCCCTTAAATATAAGTTCCAATCTTAAGTCATTTCTTTGCCCCTATATCTGCCAGTCCACCTCTTAAAGGCTTTATTGCTTAGAAATGTTTTCTGCCAGATACCCTAAATCATCACTGTCAAGTTCAAAGTTCCACAAATCCTTAGGACATGAATACAATGCAGGCAAGTTCTTTGGTAAAGGATAACAAGGGTGACCTTTGCTTCAGTTCCCAGTAAGTTCCTCATCTTCATCTAAGATCATATCAGCCTGGCCTTCACTGTTCATATCTCTGTCAGCATTTTGGTCACAACAATATGACCAGTCTTTAGGAAGTTTCAGACTTTCCTCATCATCTTGTCTTCTTATGAGCCCTCCACACTCTTCCAACCTCTGCCTGTTACCCAGTTCCAAAGCTGCTTCCTAGTCTACAGATATCTTTATAGCAATGCCCCACTCCTTGGTTCCAATTTTCTGTATTAGGCTGTTTTTGTGTTGTTATAAATAAACATCTGACACTGGGTAATTTATAAAGAGAAGAAGTTTAATTGACTCAGAGTTCTGCAGGCTGTGCAAGCATGGCACCAATATCTGCATCTGTTTGGCTTCTAATGAGGCCTCAGGGAGCTTTCACTCATGGTAGAAGGTGAAGCGGAAGCCAGCACATCATGGGAGAGCAGGAACAAAAGAGTGAGGTGGGAAGTGCCACACACTTTGGTGATAAGTGAGTTCTTGCTCAGAGTTTCACAGAAAACTCACTGAATTTGCATGGAACTCTGAGCAAGAACTCACTTATCACCAAGGAGACGGTGCCAAACCATCCATGAATAATCTGCCCCCAGAACCAATTACCTTCCACCAGGTTACACCTTCAACATGGGGAATCACATTTTAACCGAGATTTGGAGGGAACAAACATCCAAACCATATCAATGGGTCTCTAGGTTAAAATCAAGGTGTCTGGAGGGCCGTGTTCCTCCTGAAGTCTTCCATCTTCTGTAGACTGCTCACTTTCTTTGGCTTGAGGCTCCTTCCACTGTCTTCAAAGCCAGCAATGGTGCCTGGAGACCTTCTTGCACTCCATCTCTCTGATCTCTCCTGCCTCCCTCTTCCACTTTTACAGACCCCTGTGATTACATTGGATCCAGCAGAATAATTTCAGATATTCTCCTTACTTTAAGGTCAGCTGATTAACAACCTTAATTCCATCTGTAATCTTCATTCTTCTTTGCCATGTAAGGCAATATGGGTTCTGGGGATTAGAATGTGGACATCTTTGGGGGAGCCATTATTCTGCTTTCCATAAGATGTAAAGTACCTGTTTAGTTCTAGTACTTTTCTGTCATAGAGAATTTATTTTTTTCAACTGAAAACACAGACAGCCTAATTAAAACTTAATTTAATGCTAATGCAGCAAACAGTTTTACCACTTTGGGTTGAATTGCTTCAGGAATTGGGCTTCCCGAGAAAATCTTCTCTAACACTCCCATTTCACAGATGAGCACCTGGGGCTCAGTGACTCACATGGCATTTAACAACCAAGACAAAATTGGAATCTGGTGTTCTGTGAAGTGGTTTCTCCTTATCACATTCCACCATCATGAAGCCCCTTGTAGTGGCTGCTCCAAAAACTGGTGACTGTCCCCTTATTCAACAGAGTGGACTGACCCACAAGGCAGCCTGCACTGGCTGATCAAAACGCCCATGTATATTCCAGACAAAATTCGTGGAAAGCACAATTTTTTTTAATGCTAGGACAGAAAAAGTTTCATCAGCAGAGTATTTTTTTAAATTCTGACATGTATACACAAGCCTTTCGCCCTTTGTATAATCAAAGGCCTTCTTACAATAAAACCACTAGGTTGGTGCAAAAGTAATCACAGTTTTGCATCAACCTGACACATCCACCAAGTTTTGACAGGAAAATATTTTATTAAAGAATCTTATGGGTGCAGCACGCCAACATGGCACAAGTATACATATATAACAAACCTGCACGTTATGCACATGTACCCTAGAACTTAAAGTATAATAATTAAAAAAAAAAAAAAAAAAAGAATCTTGTCAGCCGAGCACAGTGGTTCATGCCTATAATCCCAACCCTTTCAGAGGCTAAGGCAGGTGGACTGCTTGAGTCTGGCAGTTCAAGGCCAGCCTGGGCAACATGGCAAAGACCCTGTCACTACAAAAAACACAAAAATTAGACAGGCCTAATGACACACAACTGTAGTTCCAGCTACTTGGGAGGCTGAGGCAGGAGAAAAGCTTACCCCAGGAAGTTGAGGGTGCACTGAGCCATGATTGTGCCACTGCACTCCAGACTGGGTGACAGAGCAAGACCTTATCGCAAAAAAAAAAAAGAAAAGAAAAGAAAGAAAAAAAGAAAGAAAGAAAAGAAAGAAAGAGAAAGAAAGAAAGAAAGAAAAAGAAAGAAAGGAAGGAAGGAAGGAAGGAAGGAAGGAAGGAAGGAAGGAAGGAAGGAAGGAAGGAAGGAAGGAAGGAAAAAGAAAATTCTGTGGCCCAAAAAGTTGGTGTCTACATGTGAAGGGACGTGAAAGAAGTTTGGAGAAAGCACACAGGTATCCCTGGGCATATTTGTTCAGGATCTGCTTCAGCTTACTAAGAGAAAAGCCCTACAACATAATACGATAAAATGTCTATAATCCCACTCTAAAATCACAGGTGACACCAACAAAAACTGGGAAGTGAGCCTAGATATAATATGGGAACTAAAGACTACTAATATTCTCACTTTACATGGAGGCTAATCAGTATTTAGTGCTTCATTTCTATGTCAGCGGCTTAATAAACATAAATGTGTTTAAAATACTAATATTAAAAGCATTTTGATAACAAAGTATATTACTAGTAGAATTTAAAATAAAATTGCTACAGAAAAAAGCAAAGAAAACAGAGTTCATATTTTTTAAAAACTTACTAGGGAAATAGCAGGGAAAAAAATTTTTAATGAGAATAAAACAAGATAAAGAAAGGAAGCACAATGACATCTGTAATAATAACGTACACATCTACCCTAAACTGCAAAGTAAAAGACAGCCACATGGTTTGATTTGGTTAGTTCAAGTGGTGAGTTAATCAAATTCAACCTAGTATTATTTAACAGCCCTAACACTTAAAAGAAATTGGCACATAAGCATTATTAAGTGATTAGGCAAAGATGTAACAGCTAAAGGCAAGAAGAAATAAAATAAATATAAGAAGAGAAAATAGGAGTTTTCATATTCTTATCAGACAACAGAGAATTAGAAGAAAAAGCCATTTCCTAAAATGAAGAGAGTTATAGTATTTTGATGATAAACAAAAGGAAACCATGAAAGTCATAAGCTCCAAATAATATTGTTCAAAATACAGTAATCACAAATTATTCGAGGAATAAAGAGAAGTTAACAGTAGTGGGACCTTCCTCCATCTTTCACAGTTGAAGTATGCAAATACGTATACACCTGAGTGGGGCATAGAGAAAGAAGTTCCAAATAATAATAAGATTTATTATGTTTACAGAAAGTTTGGCGTCTTACAAGAGAAAAGGATGATATATTTCCTATCAAGCCTACAAAGAATATTGGCAAATAGTAATTATATAATACGCTATATACTCTCATAAGCCCAAAAAATAGAAAAAAAGACAGTCCAAAATTACCACATCACAAATTATTCCCTCAAAAAACAATTGCACCACAACATGGAGAAACTCCGTCTCTACTAAAAATACAAAATAAGCCGGGCGTGGTGCACATGCCTGTAATCCCAGCTACTCGGGAGCCTGAGGCAGGAGAATTGCTTTAACCCAGGAGATGGAGGTTACAGTGAGCCAAGATCACACCATGGCACTCAGCCTGGGCAATAAGAGCTAAACTCTTTCTAAAACAAAAAACAATTCCACTAAAAATCAGGCACACCACTAAGGATTATTTTGACACTAATGAAAGTGAAAACATAATTGATAAAAACGTCTGGAATGCTGATGCAGTTATATACCAGAGCAAACCTATAGCCTGTAAGACTTTTATCAGGACATCAGAAAGAATGAAAATTACTAAAATAAATGTTCAATTTTTTAAAATGGAAAAACAAGAACAAAGACAATTTAAGGAAAATAAAAAGGGGGAAAAATAACATCAGAAATTAATGAATTAGAAAGTAAATTATAGACAAAATACACAAATCTAAGAGTGGATTCTTTGTAGAAAAAAAAATTTCTGATCAAACATTTAGCAGGCCTAATCAAATAGAAAAGAGAAAAAACCTACATATATAAAACTGCGAAAAACAATGAATATGACCACAGACATGAGTAAAAATTGTGTAATATTGTATTCTGACAAATTAAAAATTTAAATTAAACAGATGATTGGTAAAGAAAACATACATGATGCCAAAAAGCTTAATGAATAAATAGGGAAGAAAATTTCACAATTTTCTAAAATTCCTTGTGGAGAAAGATGGAAGGCTTTTCCATTTTTTATGGCAATCTCTACACAGATATTTGAAAAAGTGAAAAACTCCAGAAATATAAATTTATAGACCAATCTTCCTCATAATTATAAATGAAAAAATTCTAGGCCGGGCGCGGTGGCTCAAGCCTGTAATCCCAGCACTTTGGGAGGCCGAGACGGGCGGATCACAAGGTCAGGAGATCGAGACCATCCTGGCGAACCCGGTGAAACCCCGTCTCTACTAAAAAATACAAAAAACTAGCCGGGCGAGGTGGCAGGCGCCTGTAGTCCCAGCTACTCGGAAGGCTGAGGCAGGAGAATGGCGTGAACCCGGGAGGCGGAGCTTGCAGTGAGCTGAGATCCGGCCACTGCACTCCAGCCTGGGTGACAGAGCGAGACCCCGTCTCAAAAAAAAAAAAAAGAAAAAGAAAAAGAAAAAATTCTAAATCAAATATCGACAATTTAATTTGGAAATGTAGTCTAAAAATATTATATCATGTTCAAGAACAATTTCCTCTAAGAATGAAAACATTATTTACTATGGAAATTTCAAAAGAATTTACTGCATTAGGTCAAAAGAGAAGATGCTCAAGGGTATTGATTCTGGATAAAAGAAGTGACAAATTACATTTTAGAAAAGAAGTATCAATATTAAAATTCTTCCCCCAAAGAATTAATAGGCATAATTAATTTTGTTTAAATCCAGTAAGATTTTTGGAAACATGGTAATAAAAAGCTAAAGTACATCTGGGAGAAGGGAATACTTAATAATTATCCATTCAGTTAGAAAAGCCAGAGATATATAAGTTGATTTCAGAAAATACATAAAATTTATGAATATGTAGTATAATTACGTGTAGAAGCATATATATTGTGATATTAGTTAAAATGACAAAAACGAAAACAAATTTGAAGGTACAATACAATACTCTAAACCTAGAATATTAGGTATAGAAATTACGGAATAACTATATAGAGATTTCAAGGCAGATGTTAAACATCATGTAGAAAAATATTATACCAGTAAGTCCATGTCCACATATTGAAAATGATCCCAATCCTATAAATGTATATGCATATAAACTATATATGTAATACATAAAATATATTTTGTGCTGTCCCCACAACACTTTTTATTTATTAAAAAATGCCACAATGTGGTATCAGCCATAACAATCCACATCAACAATGTGACATTGCTATGTTGATTCTCTCTAAATGACATGTTTTTGGATGACTATTATTTTCTTTTTGTGCTTTTCTGTATTTTTCATATTTTCTAAAAAGAATGTGTTAAAATATCAGAAAAGATATTTTGTATTAATAACACCATACTAATATTGTGCATCATGTTTTGCATAATTCTAATCTTTTTAATCACAGAAATCTGAAAATCTTATAAAATTGTTAGCACTTTCGCCAGAAAAAATAAATGCATTATATACAAGTAAGCATCAAATTTTATATAACGTTACAGATTTTACAGACCCACTGAAGCCCATTCAAGAGCTCTAGGTGAGAAACACTGTGGAAAAGTTCGAAGAAATTCCTTATGTATTATCTCAATGGAGTCTCATCAAAACTTTGTAAATAGGAATAGCTACTATTTTTACCAATTTGAATAAACTATGTCTCAAAGAGGTAAAGAACGCACAGTTGACAGGGACAGAATTCACACCAGTGGCCACATCCTGTTGCCTTAGCACTGTGAGTTTCATGTCGTAGCACAGGGTGGTTTATTATACACAGAACACGATATTGTCAAATAACAAAACCAGACCTTGAATCCTGATTCACTCGTGAAATTTTGAAAAACCTCCTGACTTTATCATGCCTTGGTTTCATCATCAATAAAGTAGAGATAATAACACTTGCCCTGCATATCCCCCAGAGTTGTCATAGAGATAAAATGTAGGGGGAAGCATTTGCAAACATAATTTATCTTTATTATTATTAATACATAAACGTGTCTATTACGAATCTATTACAACTCAGGCCAGCACTGGGGTAAGTGCTGATGGGACCTAGGTGGGGGAAGAAAAAGACAAAGCATCTTACTAAAAGGCAATTAAAACGCACCATTCTAGTTCAAAAAGTCTGTTTCCATGAGTAATTAGCAATCTGTTATGCATCTGACAATGGTTTGTTGGCTATTAACATCAGTTCCGTATGGCCATCCTATAAAGTGAATCAACATAGCAGGGAGTTCCCAGCTTTAAAAAATGTTTGCTTTCACAGGTATCTGTCTAATTTATGTCTGCGATTTAATTTCAATGATTAAAATTTTAAGTTAATTTTGAAGTCTGCTCTTTTTCCACTGCATTCACCACAGACTTGCTGAAGACTCCAGGACAATTAAGGCACATAAAAGCATAACAAAGCTCCCTCTCCCTGTTTGATGCTATCAGGCTTCGTATTCTTAGTGTCAGAGATAATTCACATGCCTTGATACCCCGTATACTTTGGTTGCATAAGTAGGCTAGGTCTTTCATAAATGTGAGTTGAGTTGAAGTGTGTGAATAAGATGTTGAGCTAGTGCTCTCTGAGGTGCTCCAACCGTGACTTAGCTGGGTACCATCTCACCTCCATGCAACTCAGTTTTCTCATCAGTAATCTGGGTATCATGAAACCTGTTTTAATGGGAAGAGTCTCTGCAAATTGCAATGGCCTGTGAAAGTGGAATAAATCATGATTTTTTGCATTTAGAACTTCCCTGAGCTAGTTCTTTCCAATATCTTCTTCATCACAAACAGTCTATGACATCACCTAATGTACTTAACAGTCTGCCTCTAAAACTGAACTGAGACTCACGGCCGATGTTCTCGTTTGGGGTTTTTGCTGCAGATTGCACTCACCTATTTAGATACCCCTTGTTCACTATTCACCAGGGGATGGGCCATCTGGATCCATTATCTGTTTTATTTCTTATGTACCCCACAGAAGGGTAGTTAAAGCGAAAAACTTTATGTGCTGATCCTTTCATTCTTAGTCACAACCCTTCTACAGTTGCTCCGCAGTGACGGTACGGAACCCGTAAGTGTGAGATCACTCCAGGCTGCTCTTCTAACCTCTAAATGGAGTCAGTCCTCAGGGATGGATGGAATTTCACTGCATTTTCTCATTTCATTTGTATAACGAAATCATTGTTTGGCCTTTCGTTCTGGACTTTCACCCTTTTCGGTCTTAAGGTGGACCATTCAGTAGCCCCTTCCTATTTCTCTACGAAAACTAAGAATCATAAATGGACTCTCATCAAATCTCAACAATTTCATGTATTTCTAAAAGTATCACATCAAATACATTCCGCCTTCACAGCAGTATCCACTTGTTATATACTTGCATGTACTGATATACACATAGAAGTGAATATGTATATAAATCTATAATGTGTGGACGTGGTAAAACTCAAACCGTCACCGGAAAAATCAATCGCTTATCATCACTGATTGGATCAGTTGTGTGATGATACGATCCACGTGTGATCGGATTCAACTCCAAAGAGCAGCAAGCAATGAAACATCAGCCTTCCCTGGAATCACCTGGGGTGCTTGTTAAACTAGAGACAATCAGACCTTGCCCCAGAATGATAGGTGGTTTATGGAATAAACAGAGATAAAGTTTTTTAAAAAATGTATCTGTTGATTTATAGCCAAAAATCTCCCCAACGTTACATGGAGGGCAACAAAAGGGAGAGTTGTTGAGTAAATTGCACAATATTCATTTAATGTGAACACCACAGTGATTAGCAAGAAGCCAGTTAAACAGAAAAATGCATGTGGTATTATGATAAATAAAAAGCCAGCATAATAATTGATGGATCAGAGAAAAAGATCAGCAGTAAATCAACATACTTGGGAAGCTTTAGTTTTGAGCAAAGATGTTCATTCACATTAGTAGGGAAATAATGTATTATCTAAGAAATAGTGGTGAGGCATCTAGCTACCTAAAAAATCGTATCCTCCTTTACACTTACACCAGCACAAATTCCAGAAGAATGAATGAAAATAAAGCCATAAAAGCAATAAAGGAGAGCATCGAAAATACTATAATCTCAAAATAAGAGAGTTTTCCAACTGTAATCTAAAACCCAAAAGACAATAAAAAATACTGATCAATCCAACTGTGTCCAGGCCTGTTTTTAGAAGCTTTTTCTCCGCAAATAAACACCATAAACAAAATAAAAAGACAAAGAACATACTGGAGAAAATATTTACAACTCTTAATGTACAGGGCTAATTAATATATGAGTCATTAAAAGTCAGTATTTTTTAAATTCCATTAAAAGTGGGTAGATGACAGAAAAACATACAGAAAATAAAATGTGATTTTCATCATATACAAAGTTTCTCAACCTTACTTATTGTAAGAAATAGACAACAAAACTTCAGGAAGATACTATGTTTCACTTAGGTTAACAAAGATAAAAAACCTGATGACACACTATGTTGTGGAGAAATGAGCACTGTCATTCATTGCTGGTGGGTGTGTAAATTGGTAAATCTCTAGTCAATTAAAATATAAAATGCACACACTATTTGACCCAGGACTTCCATTTCCCATAAATTTCTCACGTAGTTGAGAATTTAAATTTTAAAGGAAAATGATAACTCTTTCTTGGTCATAGTCCTAAGGTATCAACAAGTCACTACCACAACTTGTTATAAAGACATCAAAATTGGCCAGGCGCGGTGGCTCACGCCTGTAATCCCAGCACTTTGGGAGGCTGAGGTGGACGCATCACAAGGTCAAGAGTTGGAGACCGTCCTGGCCAACATGGTGAAACCCCGTCTCTACTAAACATACAACTAGCTGGGCGTGGTGGTGCACGCCTGTAGTCCCAGCTACTTGGGAGACTGAGGCAGGAGGAACACTTGAACTGGGAAGACAGAGGTTTCAGTGAGTCAAGATCGCGCCACTACACTCCAGCCTGACAACAGAGTGAGACTCCATCTCACACACACACGAAAAAACACATCAAAATTGGTCAGCGACAATCCACTTTAGTAACACACTTCTGAAAGCTAGCCAATCAGTAACAGCCTTACTTCTGAAATCCAACTATTAGCAACAGGCACACTCCAAATGCCAAGCTTTCACTGCTAAAGGTCAATTAATTTCCAAACACACTTCTCACAGTGTTTTAATTCCTGAACTTAATGCTTCCCAAACCCTATATATGATCAGCATTTGCTTTGTTTTAACAGAACTGTGTCCTACAAGCACTGTTGTCTCCTGTTTAGCAAGCAATAAAGTCAGATTTTTGCTTTAGATACTGAGTGGCAGCCTTTTCCTTCCATCCAAGAACTAGAACATAGGAGAGACAGCATATGCATAAAGATGTTCTACTCCTTTTCAAAGCATTGTTTAGCATAGCAACAGACTGCAAACAATGTAAATAATCTCGAAGGACCTGTAAATTAGAAACCAGAAACATCAGATGTGTCCTGGAAAGGGAACTAGCTGGCATGGGGCAAAGAAGGAAGGAGAGACAAATACATTTCATATACACAATTTTGGAGTTCTTAACATTTTGCCCCATTGGCAGGTATTACATATTAAAAAGTAATTGATTTAAAGTCAGAATTTTAAATCGTATGTGTAAAAGGAAAAAATACATATGAAGTTGGTAACAAACCAGTAACTGTTGCTATGCTAAATTATCAGTGGAATAGTTTTTTCAATGTCTCTTTCCCTAAACCTTTCATAATGTTGTGATATAACTTGTAATTTTAAATGGAAATTATTTCTAAATTTCATGCACAATATCAAACCAAAATGCAGCAAATGAGATTATTCCATTTTAAACTGGCATATAACCACAATATTGAAGGCACATAAAGCTAATTTCTCTTATTAGGAGAAATAGCCAAGGAGAAAAGAGGAATTAGAGAAGTCCAATTACATTGCATGAGAGAAACTGACAGAACAAAATCTTCCTGTAACATTAAAAGGCTTCAAGCAAAGCCTGAAAGCTCTGTGAGACTTAGAGCTAACAGTTCCATTCCCAACAGCTTGGAGAGCAACACTCTTGTTGCGCCGGCACTCAGGTGCAACTATAGACACATGCAACTATTTACTTGCAAAAATAGACAAGTAATGCATGTGTATTGCAAACTTCGCAATTACTTGTCTATTTTTTAAAGTTAACCTAGTAAAGAGTAGACACATATTTTGCTTTATTTTAAATTAGTTCTTTCTCCCTGATACACAAGTCCAGGGAAGATCCCAGCAGCCTCTACTTCCAGAAGACAGCTACACATACAGCACAAAAACCATCAGAAATAACATCTCCCACTATCACACTTGCTGAGGCACTCAAGTCCTCAAGAAGAAAAAAAAAATAGACCTTAATTTTCTTACCACTGTGTAGTGTGTTCTTGGAATTCAGAAGTCAGGTTGCGCTTTTTTCTTTCAACCGGAGAACTCTAAAAGGGGAAAAGAGTAAAACAATTGAAATCATGTTGCTTAAAAGCTATCCTGAGCTGTTGTGTGGGGAATAAAATAGTACATTAAAATGATCCAAACTACCAAACAGAACTATTTTCATCCATCATTGGATAGTGACACATAACTCAGACTGTGCCGACTTGCATGGTGAGGTTAAGTTGCAGGGTTTCAGCCACTCATTAATCCTAAGGAAACTCACAAGGCATATTTGTATTATTCCATCACTTAAGACAGCTTTAATCCAGTCCCCCATTCCACTTTCATTTCTAGTCTTGAAATACTTAACACAGGTAAACTGATTACAGAATAAAGTAACACTCTTGGCATAGAATTTAATTTTGCAGTTTATTCATTTTAATTGGTGACTATACTCAAAACCCCTGACAAACAAGAAATTTGAAAGATCTGATGATTAAACTGTTAATCCAAACTTCCTCCTGCACAAAAAAGTGTAATTTTTAGGACTAAAACCAAAAGGCAGACTTTGAATTATTTGTATTCTTTTCATGTTCAAGAAATCACTTAACTAATCACTCATATCAGTCTTATACACAAAATTTAGAGTTTTAAAAGTTTTTTTCAAAGGCTGCCATTAGGTGATCTGGCAATATCTAATAAAATTAAAAATACATAAGGCCAGGCACCATGGCTCATGCCTGTAACCCCAGTCCTTTGGAAGGCCAAGGTGGGGATATTGCTTGAGCCTGTGAGTTCTAGACAAGCCTAGGCAACATAGAGAGAGACTCAGACTCCACAAAAAATGTTTAAACATTAACCAGGCATGGGCATGCATGCCTGTAGTTCCAACTACTTGTGAGGCTGAGGCAGGAAGAGTCTTTGAGTTCAGAAAGTCGAGGCTGAAGTGAGCGGTGATTATGCCACTGCACTCCAGCGTGAGTGACAAAGCAAAACCTTGTCCCAAAAAATAAAATAAAATAAAATTCTTATGCTACAATTCCATTTCTGGGGATCTGTAAAGGCACATGCACCATGACACTCATTACAGCATTGCCATTTGGAGGTCAAGAACTAGAAACCATGTTAATACCCATAGATGAAAGAATGGTGGGATAAATCCATGGAGCAATGTTATATTCACTGGACAGAATATGAAGCATTCATGGAATGTAATTAAATAGTATTAATTATATGTTAAAGAATTTTGTCAATGATTTTGATTGGGAAAAGCAGTAGGCAGAAAGAGAGCAAAACGGTTTTGTAATAAAATGGTTACTCTCTCTCTATACATATATATATAAAAATATATATGTAGATATATATAATATCTACATATATACACATATATATACATATATAAACAAATTGTAAAACTAAGCCTTCGTATCAATTATTCCCAATCAAGAGTGATATTGCCTGCTAGAGATATTTCATGATGTCTGGAGACATCAAGGCTGTGGGGAGCACGCTCTTAGCACCTGGTGAGTGGAGGCCAGGGATCCCGATAAACATGCCTCAGCACACAGGACAGCCCCCCACCTCAAAGACTTATCTGGCTCACGTGTCAATAGCACTGAGGCTGAGACATTCCTGTATGTGGAGATGATATGATTTTATAATTAAATTACATATGTATAGAAAATGTTTGGAAGCTCACACACCAGATTGTCCACGTAGCTCATCTAGTGAGAGATGGGGGTGGGGATGAAGGCTGAGATGCTAGTGGAGAGGAAGAAGTAGTAGATGGAGGTGCCCAGGTTAGGGTCAGTTTTATAATACAATCTTTTCTCTTATATCTTGATATGCTTCAGCTCTGTGTTCCCACCCAAATCTCCTCTTGTAGCTCCCATAATTCTCACACATTGAGGGAGGAACCCAGTGGGAGACAATTGAATCATGGGAATGGGTCTTTCGCATGCTGTTCTTGTGATAGTGAATGTGTTTCATGAGATCTAACGTTTTTAAAAAGGGAAGTTTCCCTGCACAAGCTCTCTCTTTGCCTGCTGCCATCCACGTAATATGTGACTTGCTCCTCCTTGCCTCCTGCCATGATTGTGAGGCCTCCCCAGCCATGTGAAACTGTAAGTCCAATTAAACCTCTTTCTTTTGTAAATTGCCCAGTCTTGGGTATGTCTTTATCAGCAATGTGAAAACAGACGAATACATACCTGTATCAAATTACCTTGAAATTATTACAGTCATGTTTCTTTTTGTTTCTTAGATGCAGTAAAGTAAAGGCATAACTTTAAAATTTCACTAAACCACACTCTTCCCAGATAAATGAAAAATGAACCCAACTTGGAAGGAAATCCCAACTTAAAGGCCATCAAAGGGAGAGAAATGATAACTTAGCCAGTCTGGTCTTTGGTCAATCTTTGTACAATATTGCTTCTATTCTCCTAAATAATCTTGTTGATTTCAGTTAATTTGAACTGGCCTCACCCTCTTTCACTGTTCATATAAGTAGTTTGGTATTTTTATTACATGATAGGGCATTCAATTTTAAATATAGCAGAGCACCAAAAATATGAAAAGTCATTCATTAACTTTGCACAGATGTGAGTATGGCTCTTGTAGTTGTTCCACTTTTCCTGCTAGCAAATCCACAAGATACACCTCAAAATGAGTATTCTGCCTTATGTCAGATGTGAACCACACCCAGTCAATGCCGTTTCTGAATTAAGAGGTAGTACTTTTTGTCATCTTTCCTAAACTGTTAGTCTTTAGGTGTTTTGTGCCGATTTTAGCAAAAGCACAGAACTTCATTGTATTCTGAGTAAACCTTTCTTTGACGAAAGCCATTGTGAGGCTTGTATATGGCTATATGGCATTACAGTCAGATGTCAGTGCCACCAAGAAAAAGTACCTATTCTCACTAAATGCCACACGTCAGGTTACTACATACACATAAAACACTAGGAACACAGAGGGTGCTATGGGAGGCCAAACTGATCCTCACTATTCATCAGGGGAAAATAACATTTTTTTGGTACTCCTATTTCTAACTCTTTCCAGGCCCTTGCCCCTTGATTCCATTCATCCTGCTCTCACTGGGGTGATAAATTCTCCTTCTCCCATCTTTTGCTCCCATCAGTTCTTCTCTCACTCCTTCCTGATGATTTTATTTTATTGTGGAGTATTTCCTTACCGGACTGCAATGTTTTGTAATTCTCAGCATAAAGTATTTTTCCACCTGAAGTCTCCTTACCCAAATATCTATCCTCAAGCTATTGTCTGATTACACTTCCAATCTCATAAAGATGCTGTTCCCAGTCCAGCCTACATATCCACACTCATTTGTGTGTACTAAGTGCTTGTTTTCTGATTACCCCTCTGATGAGATGACACCACAACCCTTTGATACCCACTCTGTTCTGATTCTCAAGGTCTATTTTAACTTTCTTGGTTATGTCACAAAACACAGATTATAAGACTATCAGAGTAAAGCCGGGAGCACTGGCCCACAGTAGCCAATAGGTTTCAATTCCCCTGCTAATGCCATTCATTGGAAAGTTTGCTTTTGCAGTGTCCAGAGGAATGCCTGTGGGGGAGGCCACCATGATGCACTGGCAGTGTTGGCATCAGTAGAAGTGGGTAGTGGCAGTGGACATGGCCAGCACCTGTTTATTGCCCAAAACTAGTCATAAGGGACCTTTCGATGGCAGGGAAAATCTAGGGTTTATGTGCCTGGTCTATGTCCCTGAAGTGCATTTATTTTAAGAGTGTGGATATATACATACACATGCACACAAACTACATGTGTGTGTCTCCAATGTGGAAAAGACCAAAAGTGTTTGTAAGCTGTAGACAAGATACCAGCAGAGATTTCTTCTTGTTTCTTCCACATTTTCCAGGAAAGTCCAAATTCCTTCCTGACATAACCTTCTTCCCTAGCCGTCTGTTGGGCAACTCTTTGAAGAACCTCCCAGAACATGCTTCTTGCCAGCTCTCGTGACTGGTTCCTTCAATGTATGCAAGTGTCCGATCAAAGGTCACTGTGATGGTTAATATTAGGTGTCAACTTGATTGGATTTGAAGGATGCCTACATGGTTAGTAAAGTATTGCTTTTGGATGTGTCTGTGTAAGTGTTGCCAGAGGAGACCGACATTTGAGCAGGTGGACTGGGAGAGAAAGACCCACCCTCAACGTGGGTGGGCACCACCCAATTGGCTGCCAACATGACTAGAACAAAACAGACAGAAGGGATTTGCCTTGTCTCAGATGAGACTTTGGACTTTAGACTTTTGAGTTAATGCTGGAATGAGTTAAGACTTTGGGGGACTGTTGGGAAGGCATGAGTATATTTTGTAATGTGAGAGGGATATGAGATTTGAAGGGGCCAGGGGCAGAATGATATGGTTTGAATCTGCGTCCCCATTAAATCTCATGTGGAATTGTAATCCCCAATGCTGGAGGAAGGGCCTGGTGGAAGGTGAGTGGATTATGAAGGCGGAGTTCCCACGAATGGTTTATCACCATCCCCCTGGTGCTGTTCTTGTGACAGTGAGTGAATGAGTTATCACAAGACCTGGTTGTTGTACAAGTGTGTGGCACCTCCCTGCTGTCTCTCTTCCTCCTGCTCCAGCCATGTAAGACTCCTGCTTCCCCATTACCTTCTGCCATGATTGTAAGATTCCTGAGGCCCCCCTCCAGAAGCAGAAGCCACTATGCTTCCTGTATAATCTGCAGAACCATGAGTCAATTAAACCTCTTGATATGGTTTGGCTGTGTCCCCACCCAAATCTCATCTTGAATTATAGCTCCCATAATTCCCGCATGTTATGGGAGGGACCCAGTGGGAGATAATTGAATCATGGTGATGGTTCCCCTATATTGTTCTCATCGCAGTGAATAAGTCTCATGAGATCGGATTGTTTGATAAGGGAAACCCCTTTCACTTGGCCCTCACTCTTCTCTTGCCTGCCACCATATGAGATGTGCCTTTCACCTATCATTATGATTGTGAGCCCTCCCCAGCAACATGGAACTGTGAGTCCATTAAACCTCTTTCTTTTGTAAATTGCCCAGTCTTGGGTATGTCTTTATCAGTGGCATGAAAACAGACTAATACACCTCTTTTCTTACAAATTACCCGGTCTCAGTTATTTCCTTACAGCAGTGTGAGAATGGACTAATACAGTCACCTCCTCAGAGAAGCCATCTCTGACCGCTGTATGAACAGGGCCTGGCCCTGCCTCCTGGCTGTTCACCCCAGCCTCACTCTATTCTATAAGCCAGCATCATTTTCTTCACAGCATGTGTCCCCTTCTGATGTAACACTATCAATGTTTGCTGGGTTATGTGAATCTTAACCCTGTGTTCATCCCCTGCCCACGCTCACTGTGTTGTGATCACCACCATGGGAAAGGCTGGGCTGTCCTCTGGACCAGGCATCTACCACAGGGCAAGGCATGAGGTGGACACTGGACAGAGGTTCATGCAATTTCTTAATCTGTTTTCTGTACAGATGAGGAAGAAAGGCCCAGAGAGATGATATAACCCAGCCAAGGTCACTCAGCAAATACTAATAAGTGAACATTTCATTTGAGCCCAGAATCCTTTACCCTCAAGCATTGGCTCAGATTTAATTTACTTTGTTTTGTTTTGTCTTTCAGAAAAAACTATAAATAACTGAGGCAGACTGTTTTTTCCCCAAGGGAAGTCCAGAAAAGTGACTGTATATTCTATGAAGAACATAAGTATGTCTCAGTCATGAGCCAGACATTTTCAAGTAATTCTCAGGAATTCTTAAGGAATTCTGAGTTCTGACCTTCCCCTTCCCATGATGAACTCAGAGCCACAAAGTCTGCTGCACACAGACCTTCTACAGATGCAAATCTGAGAGCCCTGTTGGCTCAAAGGTATCCCTGCCGCTTATGCTAAGTTGCTTTGCCTCAGCTTCCAAAAAACCTCACTGAAAAAGTAGGCTCAAATTCTAATACCCCTTATCTTGAGTCCCTGAGACAAGTCATCTCCTTCCCCCAAGGCTCCCATCATCTCCTTCTCCTTCTCCCTCGTCTTCCTCCTCCTCTTCTTCTTCCTATTCTCTCATTTGGCTCTTCATTTGTGTTTCTATTGTTCCTTGCACCTAGTTCTTTTACAACATCCACGGCACTTCATACTGTTAGGTATTTGGTTATATACACAGTGAGCATCCTAGATTTCAGAACCAAGCACGTGCCAAGTGCCTTATATGTTACAAAGTTAATTTATTTAATCCTCCCAATACATTTATGCAGCCAATATTTGTATCCCAGTTTTAAAGATTAAGGCAACTGGGTCTCAGACAGATGAATTCACTTGCCCCCTGATAATAGAGCTCACAGAGACAGCCTGTCCCAAAGTCCAGTTCATCTCTTTACATCCTTGTAAGTCATTATAATCCCTTTGTGACTTACATGAAATGCAGAATGGGGAGAGGGTGTAGGGAGAATGGGAGACAGGCAGGCAGTACAGAAGAGGTAAGAGATTGGGCGTTGGAGGAGACTTTGTGTTTGAATCTTTATGAACTATGGACACATGAGGTAACCATTCCAAGCTTCACAATTCTCTTACAAGCTTTACAAATCTCTCTTTCAAAAAGTAAAGACAGAATAATATTTTCCTCATAAAACTGATATAAGATTAAATAAGAAAATATATGAAATGTATATTTGCCCCAGAGTCTAAAGGATAAGTGATGCGTAAATACATTATCTAGGAAATGCCAGAGGGGCACCAGTGTGTACATCGGCGGGGCCGAGTATCTGGAGGCCCTGGTTTTGGGCCTGCGTGTAAAACCGTGAGGTATAACAAGATAGGAGTCCTGAGCTGTTCTGACCCTGGAGATGTGGGCTTAACTACAAGTGCCTATTATTACCATGTCTTCCCCAGCCACCGACAAGCTAGAATGACAAGCTAGAATGCCTAAGATCGTCAGACTGCCAGGAACAGCTGGAAGGACACCAGCATATGATAGGGGACAGAGATCCAGAGCACTTCAGGAGACCACGGAGAGCAGGCACCATCTTCCACTGAAGGGGAGGCTGTTATTAATCAGGGAAAATAATTGTTCTCAAAATCCTGGTTCTTTTAAAATGCAACTACCATATTTTATTTTTCTAGTGAGTAGAGTCACCAAATTTAGCAAATAAAAATGCGCTATAGCTAGTTACATTTGAACTTTAGGTAAGCAACGAGTGAATTTTTATTGTAAGCATTTCCCATGGGATATTTGGTAACCTTAGCTCTGAGCAATGTTGATTTCTAGGTATCCCTTCTCTAGTTTAACCATCGGAGATGTGACTGTGTTTGAAAACACTGGTTCCCAGATGTCATAGGAATGGTTGATAAAGGATGGCTCTTACAACTCTGAATCAAGGAAAGGCCCAGGAACTCACAAGTATTCTACATCTTAACCGCTGTCCCCAAACAGCATTGCTATTGCTATTCTTAATTCTCTCTACAGTGGGGCAACTAAAACCCCTCATTCTGCACACGTGAAGTGTCTCTCCACTGTACATTGTTTGTTTCCTTTTAATTTTCAAAATTCATATTCTTCACATTAAAATACCAGGCACTTACATTAAGACAGAGCCTCTGCCTGTGGCTCAGGCTGGAGTGCTGTAGTACGATCATAGCTCTCTGCAGCCTTGACTTTCTGGGCTCAAGCAATCCTCCCAATTGCCCCTTCCCTCGTAGCTGGACTACAAGCATGTGCCCCAACGCTCAGCTACTTTTAATAATTTTTTGTACAGACATGGTCTCGTTATGTTGCCCAGGCTGGCCTCAAACTCCTGAACTCAAGCAATCCACCTACCTTAGCCTCCCAAAATGTTGGAACTACACTGCACCCAGCTCTTTCTTCTAAATAAATAAACAACACTTTGATTTCTATTTTTAATCACTCCATCCCCATACGAGATCACTATTAATCCTCGTTGAAATTTCCCACAAATTCAGTGCTGTCTTTCTTCGCACTATCAGAAGTTACCCTTATGGCCTATGAGGAATTATCGGCCAAATACTTAAGATTGTGATGTGAGTTCTTTAAAAGTTTGATTATCTCAAATTTGTATTTAAAAAAACTACTTTGAAACATTTTAGGTAAGTATCTATGAGTCAAAATATTTGTGAAGGGGGAAAGTGACAATTTATCTGAATAGGAAAATAGTATTTCAAAGATCCTATCTCCAACTTTACTGAGGTATGACTCGCGAAGGGCAGTGAGAGACTGTCCCAGTTTTGTGTCTGGTTTCATGTCTCTATTCCACCCATATGTGGAGGTCATTTGATAAGCATGGGTCCTCCTCATGGCAGGGGCAGTTCCTTATCCATGCTCATGGCCCTAACAGTGGTCTTTCACATCATTCCTTGGGCAGAAACACATTTAATTATTGTTATGCAAGAAATGTATCCTTATAAACCATGGAACTTGTCAAAACGTGGTTTGTAAACGTTTCTCATGCAAATAACCCTCTGGCGATTGACAGCAGTCCCTTCTAGGGCCTCTTGCCTGCAGTGCTGATTCAGCGGGGCGGGATGGCTGGTGGGTAGGGCGGGGGATGGGGGTGGGGTGGGGTGGTGAGGAGTGGGGCCAGGATCCTGAATTTTAACCACTACCCCAATCTGACCCAAGTGCCCCTGATTCTCTGAACGCAGTTCGAAGAATACTGCTGTCCCCTCTATAAACTGCTCCCACATACAGGAAGACGCCAGCAAAGTGACAGAGAAGGCTTATAGGTTTAAGATCTTAAAAGAACTTCAATCCAGGGTTAAAGAGAAAAGCAAAACGAAAAGTTAAACTTCAGAAGGATACCTCAGTCAAATGAGCCTTCCAGGGTTCCTTATTCTTCCCCAATTCCTGAGCTTGATATTGACCTGGGAAAGGTCAGGCTTTAAAGTTAAATGCAGGCCGAGCGCGGTGGCTCACGCCTGTAATCCCAGCACTTTGGGAGGCCGAGGCGGGCGGATCACCAAGTCAGGAGATCGAGACCACGGTAAAACCCCGTCTCTACTAAAAATACAAAAAATTAGCCGGCCGCGGTTGCGGGCGCCTGTAGTCCCAGCTACTCAGGAGGCTGACGCAGGAGAATGGCGTGAACCCGGGAGGCGGAGCTTGCAGTGAGCCGAGATGGCGCCACTGCACTCCAGCCTGGGGGACAGAGCGAGACTCCGTCTCAAAAAAAAAAAAAAGTTAAATGCAGAACTTTTTAAAAGCTACCTCTCTGGGGCCAAGGAGGGTACACATGTGGGGCAGGACCCGGGGGGCCCTGCACCCCGGTCCTGCAGCACCTAGCAACCCAGCCTGGATCGGGCATGACTTGTCATGCCACAAAATTCCCCTCTGCATCTGAACATAGTCTTTCTTTCTCAGATACCCTCCATGGCCACTATTTTTCTACCACTGCTCTCTTCTGACCTAAACTGGTAAGTACAAGTTTTCCCTTTGTTACGCAGTACAGGCATGATCTGCTTTTATCATTCAATGGCAACAATATCTTGATATGGTTACTTGGTGTCCTCTGAAAATTATTTCTTCTCGGACACAGGTCGCGTTTTGATGCAAATAAAAAAACTGTTGTCAAGGACAATAAAAGTCTTGGCTTCCTGCAAATAGCAAAATTGAGATAAGGAAGCAAAGTTCACAGCAACATAGCTGAGTGGGGCTCAGCGCCAGCGCCTGACCGCTTAGGTTTCACAGCTCCACCTCCACCATCGGACTACCCCTGGGTAAGTTAATGAACCTCTCTGTGCCTCGGTGTCCTCATATTTATTTATTTTTTATATCTCTTAATTTTTATTACTCATAAAAGCTTTAGTTTGAATTTAGCTTTCTGCCTCTGTGCTTGTTCCTTCAACACTTTTGACAATGATTTTCTGCTCCTCAATAAGAAAAGCATGCTTGATCCCTTCACAAGCACAGTTAGCACACATGGAACCACCACAGGCCCTGCTGACATGTTTCTGTGTTTTGGACAAGCTGGTAAGATTTTAGGTCTCACAGCATGAAACCCTTGAACACGCTGAGTACAGATTTTGGTGTTATCCCAAGCTTCTTGGTGTAAAGGTAAACAATTTTACTACCACGGGTTCTGGGTAGCCGAGTGTAGTGAGAAGCTGGATTGCGGGAAAACCTGTGACGGTTTGTCAAACACTGGACCATTCTGAGTGCCTCTAGACATCGTCCCCAGAAGAGGAAAAAGCTCATCTTTAAATCAAAGAAAACTCCAGCACGGCCAGGCGCGGTGGCTCACACCTGTAATCCCAGGACTTTGGGAGGCTGAGGCGGGTAGATCACGAGGTCAGGAGTTCAAGACTAGCCTGGCCAAGATGGTGAAACCCCATCTCTACTAAAAATACAAAAGAAAATTAGCCGGGCGTGGTGGCACGCGCCTGTAATCCCAGCTACTCCAGAGGCTGAGGCAGAGAATTGCTTAAACCTGGAGGGGCAGAGGTTGCAGTGAGCCGAGATGGCTCCATGGCACTGCAGCCTGGGTGACAGAGAGAGACTGCGTCTCAAAAAATAAATAAATAAATAAAACTCCAGCACCGATCTGGTGAGGAATGCTTTGAAATTTAGATGTCGGTTGATATCAAGTGCATAGAATCCAGTATGCTCAGTAAATATGAGCTGTCATCATCACAAGAAGAGAATGTTCAGAGCATTGATGCCTCCATCGGCTCCTATGAACAATGATCATAGTTCCTGTCTTTCTGTGACCTACTCAGTAAGAAACTATTATTGCCACTGGTTAGTTGCATCATTCCACTGGCCACGCTAAGTACATTCATGTCCCCTTCCTTCCGTAGAGCATGAACATATATGCAGTCTCTGAGACTCTGTTATGCCTATGCTTTTCAAACCTCCGTCAATTACAGATGTGTGTGTGTACGCGTATGTGTGTATAACTGCAACTTTGAGAGCAATGTTTGTCCCCAAAATAAAACAAGGATTCATTCTCTCTGTCTGCCCTTCTCTGATTCTCCTATCTTTCCTCTTTCTCATTCTTTCTTCCATCCTTTGTCTCTGTCGCAGTCTCTCCCTCTTCCTCCCTCCCTCCATCTCCCTCTCCTTCTCTCTCTTTGTTTTTCTCTCTCTCACACATACTCTCCTAAAATAGAAGTATAGTATTAAGAAGAAAATAAGTAACTGCCTAATTTCCTAACATAAACATTTCATTTTATTTCCTATGGTTCCCCCCAACTACCCATGTGAAGAGAATTGAGAAACTATACTACCCTAGAAAATCAAATGACTAGAAATAAGCTTGCAACAGTCAATCTTTAAAATCCTTTCATTCCTTCCCTACACTTTCTCTCCCTTAGCTGTGTACCATTTGCCTGTAAGGCTGGGTGTCCTGGAAAATAAGTGAACATGTAGATTTGCCCATAGAGAAGCCACGCTTTCTCTGCAACTCAATTGTTATTAAATACTTCAGAGCCATCATTTGGTAAGATGAGCTAATAACCACCCTTCATCCTAACTCCTTTAATTCTTTGCCCTTAAACTGCCAACAGGGAGGAAAAGTTGGAAAGCCCCAAATTCTTTCATTGGGGCTGTACCTGCAAGCATTACACTTGTAAATGAAGCCCTAAAGGCACATACAATGGAATAGTGAGGAACGTCACAGAAGAAGTCATCTAAATATGCCATGAGGAGTTGTGCAGCTTCAGAATCCAGTGGACTTTTTTCAAAGGGAGAATGCAATTGGGGAAGAGAAAGTGGAAGACAGAGGGTCTGAGATCATAAAGTCTTATTCTGATGAGAACTAAAACATTTCCTAGAAACCAGAACGGGAAGTCAGTTTTTACAGGTCCTAGCATTTCACAACTTCCGAAGATGTGCAGGTGGCTAAAACTGACTTTTTATTTCTTGAAAAAAAAATCTACCTGGCATTGCATTTGCAAGAGGGCTCAGGCCTGCTGCTGCTTTGTGTCAGAATAATTATCACCCAGAAGTCCACGGTACCATTTTCTCATGAGAACTACACAATAGCCAAATTTTCTGGAAACTTGAAACATCTCAAAATGCATGGTACACTTTCTTTTTTTTTTTTTAACCAAAATTTCCCTAAAATATACTGTTTTACAAGGTTAATTCCTAGAATTACAGAGGAAAAAACCCTGAAATTTTGAGTTCATGCAGAAGAAATTAACTACAGTAGCTTGTACTTTCTGAAATCATATTCTGTGACTTTGTTATAAAAGTTCCAGGCTAGGCATGGTGGCTCATGCCTATAATCCCAACACTAAGGGAGGCTGAGGTGGGAGGATCACTTGAGGCCAGGAGTTTGAGACCAGCCTGGGCAACATATTAAGACCCTGTTTCTACAAAAAATTAAAAAATAGCCAGCTGTGGTGGCACATGCTTGTGGAAGCTACAGGAGGATTGCTTGAGCCCAGGATTTCAAGGCTTCAGTGTGAGCTGTGATTGTGCCACTGCACTCCAGCCTGGACAACAGAGCAAGACTCTGTCTCAAAAACAAACAAACAAAAAATCCAGCATATATAAAATACTTTCTTGTTTTTCTGACCAGGGTTTCAAAAAGGTAACAACCAAAATGTGATGGTCTACCTAGTAAATCTCAACCCTATTCATATCTATAAACTCAAGTTGCTTAACAAAGGCAAATTAGGATTTTTTTCTCTTTAAGTATTTGTTAACACCTGTAAAGAATGGGACACAGTGGAAACTTGATGCAATATATACTAACACCCAGTGTCAAAATGAAGAGTCCAGGCACAGTGGCTCATGACTGTAATCCCAGCACTTTGGGATGCTGAGGCTGGTGGATCACAAGGTCAAGAGATCGAGACCATCCTGGTCAACATGGTGAAACCCCGTCTCTATTAAAAATACAAGAATTAGCTGGGCATGGTGGCAGGTGCCTGTAGTTCCAGCTAGTCGGGAGGCTGAAGTAGGAGAATCGCTTGAACCCGGGAAGCAGAGGTTGCAGTGAGCCGAGATCACGCCATTGCACTCCAGCCTGGGCGACAGAGCAAGACGCCATTTCAAATAAATAAATTAATTAATTAAAATAAAATAAAATGAAGAATGTAACTGAAAGAAATAAATATGACGTAAAGAGAGATTTATTTGTATATTATTTCCCTAAGACAATTTCCTTCTAGAAACTTCTAGAAGTTGAATGACTGTGCAAAAGTATCTTCTTGTTTCTTAACTCGTATTGCTGGGATGGATTTCACTGAAAGTGGTAAAGTGGAATGAGATCTCTGCTTCCCTTAGTTACTCTCAAATTGAATGGCTGGTTAACAAAAGCCGTCTTAGGTATGAGTAGCTCAAAAACCTCCTCTACATATTACAAAGCCCTACAACAAGTGAGCCCAGGAGGTCGATGAAAATGCAATGTATGGACTTTTCCTATCCAGGCAGGACTCATTTTCCATTGTTTTTATTTCTGAAATGAAGAGCATTTCCCAAGCTGTTTGAGGAAGTTGGGCTGCTTGATGATTTAAGAGACATGTGATGAACACCCAAGTTCTCCATCTTAGTCACCACATCAGCATCAGGGATGTGATAATAGCTGTACTGTCCTAAATGCATACTTTCCAAAGACTGGTCTTGTTTGTTGCTTTCTGGAAAGGAAGTGACCAATGCATGCCTTTCTTCTTTAGGAACATCCTCCATTATATGCAGCTTCAGTAAACATCTCCCTTTGGTTTGATTTCCCACTCTTCAGACAATTAATTATACTCTTCAGGCTCCTAAGAGTAAAATCTAAATTCATTACTTTTTTTTTTTAATTTATGACTTTAAACAGAAAATTAATGTTACTGGAATAAACAGATCTTTAGAAATCAAGCCAGTAACTGTATCCCACCCACCCCCTACAAAACAAAACAAAACACACAATTAAAATAGAAAGTCAAACAAAAATTAAAAAGACAAAAATCAGACAAAAATTAAAAGCCAAAAGTGCTATGTAATTGTGTGTACAGTTTATCACCCTGTAAAGATCTAGATGAATTGGTGCAATGCAAATAAGACTTCAAATAAGTACATCAATTTTAAAAAGAAATGAATTCCTTTTCCCCCATAAAATTAGAAAGTGATCATAGGGAAAACAAGAAAATGTTGAAAAGATAACAGATGGGTTGGGGTTATTCTGTTTCAGACTTTACCCAAGAGAAAGCCATTGGAGAGTTGCCTAATCCTGGTATCATGTTTCCGGCTATGACAGGAAGAGATAGATCATAATAGATAAAAATGGAAAATGTTGTGAAAAAATCAAATACTTCTAAGAAAGACAAAATGCAAGACTCAGCTGTGGTGAGTGTTAAAGGAAATGAGTGTCGCAACTAGATGAAGCTCAAGACATATATTTAAACATGTTCTAATGGCGGAACAGTGAGAAGAACAGCTAAGAATAATGGCCTAAGACGGTCTCAGAACCCCAGGGCCCAGCCCCCGACTCCTTACCCTCAGTGATTCTCCCCATCAAACCCCATGATCTGTCTTATTCTCAACACCTCCCTTGATGGAAGTCTAATCTCAGCTTCTAGATATTCTAACCAGAGGTCTAAGTCAATCCTTTCTGAAATTTAAATTCAATTCTTTTTTTTAACCTGACTCTCAAGAGAAAAATTCAGGTACTTTCTACTTCCAATTCCCTTCTCTAAACTGAAACATAATGTAATTTACTTACTCTTCTCCCCATGAAATAGCTTACAAGTTTTTGACCTCTACCAATGGAATAACTCTCAAAAAAGTAAATGATCCTTACCCTCACACACCTACTCCTATGATCAGGTACCTCTGATAAATATTCAATTATGTTTTCCACTTCTTCCCAGGGAACTGCATGCAACAGAAACTGCAAATGGCATGTGAAAGTTTCCTAATTAAAAAATAAACCATATGAGTGATCGTCTGCTTAATGTCTTCCTCCTCACTGGAATACAGGGTCCATAACAGCAGAGACCCTGTCTCTCATTCTCAGCTGACCCATGGCAAGTACTGAATATGCATTTGCTGCATGTCTGGATCACTGAGTGAGGGAATGAATGGACCAACACAACTCAGGGCAGAATTTGTCTTTTCTCATAACCCCAGACTTTCCCATCTGTTTTGTTAACATGAGACACAACACTTCCAGAGAAGTGAACAAGCTAGCACTGAGGTCTGGGGGGCCTTCACGGAGAATGCTGGTGTTCTTGGAAAAACACGATAGCGGTCAAAGGAAAAGGAAATGCAGCCATCATTTGTTCCAAGGGAACTAAGCCTAAATCAAACACGTTTGACGACTCAGATGGGCTCCAAAAACAAATACAGAAATATTTATTACCAGAGTCGTTAGGCAGATTTAGAACAAGCAGACTTGTTTAGATCTCCTTTTATAAATAGAGTTAAGTACAATATGCCTTTTCAAAAATATATTTTCTAATTGTAAAGACTCTTGAGATTGTCTGGAAGAGAAAAAAATAATAAAAATAGCAACATTCCTTGAAACATACCTTTCTGATTACTCATGAATCCTCAGGAAAACATTTTGGGGTGAAAGATATTAGTATTTAGTTTAAAAATATAATCAGCAAATCCAGGAGAGGGCAGCTTCCCTGAAGATAGCTCCCAACACTGATCCTGGGATTGAAAGGGACGTGGAATGTTCCATCACCTCAATGACATCCTCGACCACCTGGGAACCAGCTGCGACTCTCATCTTTAACCCAGACACCAAGTTCACGGTCCTCATCAGGACCATGATCTTAACTTCAGATATGCATCAGAAGTAGAAGAAAAGCAAAGCTGTGTTCTATAAACAGTAGTAGTATCTTACATTTGGCATAGTGCCTTGCCATTTACAATGAGTTTCTATTATTTCACTTAAAGACCAGGACAATCCTGTGATGCAGACATGCTAGTACTATGAATCACTGTTTAACAGATGAGAAAAATGGATCTAAGAAGGTGAAGTGAAGGTTGCCCACCATCATGTGTTAGACAAGTCTAGAGCCTAGGATATCTAAACCTCAAAGGAGTGGGAGTCTTACTACCAACTGTGGTTAGATGACAGCTACCATATGCCCTCTATTCAAGACAGGTATCACAAATTAGATTCAGAGCCTAGCAAGTAAGCATTCATCTGTTAAAACTTTATTTTTCCATAGTAAAAAGCTAATTGAAAGGAAGCAGTAGAGAGGGAAGTCATACTTAATATCTCTGTGTCTCAGTTTTCTCATCTGTAAAATGGGTCTAACTATAGAACCAAATGCACAGAGTTGTTGTGAGATTGTAAAGACCCTGTAAAGTTGCTGATGATGGCTTCTGGATGGTAGTCATAGCTTAGCTATTACCATAAATGAGATCGTCCAGACAATTGCAATAGGAAACTTATTTTGCACCTCTTCTTTCACAGGATATCTGGCCTGAGGTGAATTCAAACTTTAAAAGGTGGATTAATTACAGCAGTAAGTTAGTAAGTCACTATCATGTAGATTGTAGGAGTGTTCGCTTTAAATTATATCTAAACTAAAGAGAGTCTGTGCTAGAAGGATAAGCACATGCTTGGAACCAAACAGATGAGGCAGCCCTGAAAATCAGTCTCTGCTGCTGCTTTCTGGTGTTGGGTTCAGAGATACTCTGACCTTCTCGTTCTTGATCCATGTCCCCATCCACTGCTCATGCTTAGACGTGAGCCTTTCTTACTTCCTTTTAAACACAGAAGTGATGCTAAAGCAGGTGCCTTCCTCTTCTTTTCTGAGAAATCCTGCAGTACAGAAACTTGTTAAAATTAGTTTAACCCATCATTTTCCAAACTTAAGTAAATACAAAATGTTTTTTTTTAAGTATTAATGTTCCACAAACATGATCTGGAAAACACTGCCTTAGAGTACCGAATGAGCAAAAGTCAGGAACCTCTTAGATACCATTGAAAGTTGACAGTTGAGAGGTATTATCACCTATGAGTAATCCTGTGACGTGAACCCAGAGAATAACTTTTTGGCTGCCCCAGTTAGCTCCCAAGAACATGGATGAACCTTGGTCCCAAGCTTTATATCAAGTTAGCTTTAGAATCTTTCCAGATACTGCTGGTTCTGGCTACATAGTAGACTAAGTTATTATGGAAATCTTAATACTATAAAGCAATAACAATGTTGAATAAAATTAAAATAAGTTAAAAATATAACTGTGTACACAAGAAAGAAAGTAAAATCACAGATTCCAGAAATAAAGAAGGAACTGAAGGCAGTGTCTGTAAGCACTAGAACTGAAACTGGTGAGCCTAGGGAGGGAAGAAAAGAAAGGGTTTGGGAGGAAGGAGATTCTAATGGCTTGGGAAGTGAGAATCCCAGAGCTTGGAGACCAGGTTTTTGGCTCACTCAAGGTGGGATGTTGACACTGAGACATTTTCATAAACTCAGAATTTTCAAATGACCCCACCCCAATTCTTCTCTATCCAGCTAGTCAACATTGCAAAGATTTTCTATGCCCGGGGATCTTCATGGAGAAAGAAAGATCCCCATGAAAAATAAAAACCCTATACCAGCATGAGGCACAGGTTGAGAGACTGCCATTGCCATTGTACTACCTCTCTGGTATTCAAATCCCCAGAATGAGAATTTAACATAAAGTTTGCCCAGCCTGGTGACATGCTGGAGGACTCACATTAGCAAATGCAAAATCACTTCAGAGAGACTCTCCTTAACTCAGGCCACAAAATGTATTTCTTGTGAAAACAAGTGCATAGTAAAAAATATTAAAATACACCAACAAATGCTCCATTAACAATAAACTCAAAAAACAGAAATACTTGAAATCTAAAGATATCAGGGGAAAAATCTGAAAAAAAACTATCAATTCAAGATGTTAAAATAAAGATATGAAAGAAAGAATAAAGCTCAGTAGGTAAAAATAAGACTACATGTACAAAAAGCATAAATTTTATAAGAATAAAATAAATCTTCTAGAAATTATAAAATAAAGATACTAAACTTAAAACTCAGTGCATGAGTTAATCAACAAATTAAACAAAGCTGAAAAAAGAAATAGTGAACTGAAAGTCAATGCTGAGGAAAATTATACAGAATGAATCAGAAAGATGAGATTTTTAAAATGGCTAAGTTATATGGTAGATAGAATGAGAACAGCTAGCATGAATCTAATAGGAATTCCAGAAGGAGCAAATGGAATGTGAGAGAAGTAATACTTGAAGAGACAATGGTGAAGAATTTTTTAAAAACTGATGAAAGTTGTAAGTCCTTAGATTAATTGAATTAGTAAATTCTAAGCTGAATGAAAAATAAATTCACAATTAGACTAAATAAGTGGAACTGCATAACATCTAGGACAAAGAGAATATATTTGTAAAAGCTAATTTAAAAAATCTACAAACTGACAGCAGTTAGATTGTGAAGAACTGATCAGCAACAGTAGAGCAAAGAAGAGAATGAAGTAATACCTTCAAATGGCTAAGGGATATTACCAAATTAAAAAAAAAAAATGAGAGTGTTTGTACTCTTAGACCTGCACTGAAATAATGATTAAAACATGATCTCTGTAAAAAAGGAAATTGAACTCAGAAAGATGTGGTGAGATTAGAAAAAGCAAAAACAATAGTGAGTAGTGAGTAAAGGCATTTATAAACATAGTTCTATCTCGTAAACATGAGTTATAAATATAACAATAATGATGGTATTTATATAAAAGCAAGAGACCAATGGAACAGAACAGAGCCTTCAGAAATAATACCACACATCTACAGCTATCTGATCTTTGACAAACCTGACAAAAACAAGAAATGGGGAAAGGATTCCCTATTTAATAAATGGTGCTGGGAAAATTGGCTAGCCATAAGTAGAAAGCTGAAACTGGATCTTTTCCTTACTCCTTATACCAAAATTAATTCAAGATGGATTAGAGATTTAAATGTTAGACCTAAAACCATAAAAACCCTAGAAGAAAACCTAGGTAAAACCATTCAGGACATAGGCATGGGCAAGGACTTCATGTCTAAAACACCAAAAGCAATGGCAACAAAAGCCAAAATTGACAAATGGGATCTAATTAAAGAGCTTCTGCACAGCAAAAGAAACTACCATCAGAGTGAACAGGCAACCTACAGAAGGGGAGAAAATTTTTGCAATCTACTCATCTGACAAAGGGCTAAAACCCAGAACCTACAAAGAACTCAAACAAATTTACAAGAAAAAAACAACCCCATCAAAAAGTGGGCAAAGGATATGAACAGACACTTCTCAAAAGAACACATTTATACAGCCAACAGACACAGGAAAAAATGCTCATCGTCACTCACCATCAGAGAAATGCAAATCAAAACCACAATGAGATACCATCTCACACCAGTTAGAATGGCAATCATTAAAAAGTCAGGAAACAACAGGTTCTGGAGAGGATATGGAGAAATAGGAACACTTTTACACTGTTGGTGGGACTGTAAACTAGTTCAAGCATTATGGAAGACAGTGTGGTGATTCCTCAAGGATCTAGAACTAGAAATACCATTTGACCCAGCCATCCCATTACTGGGGATATACCCAAAGGATTATAAAACATACTGCTATAAAGACACATGCACACGTATGTTCATTGCAGCACTATTCACAATAGCAAATACTTGGAATCAACCCAAATGTCCATCAGTGACAGACTGGATTAAGAAAATGTGGCACACATACAACCATGGAATACTATGCAGCCATAAAAAAGGATAAGTTATTGTCCTTTGTAGGGACATGGATGCAGCTGGAAACCATCATTCTCAGCAAACTCTCACCAAGAACAGAAAACCAAACACCGCATGTTCTCACTCACAGGTGGGAATTGAGCAATGAGATCACTTGGACACAGGAAGGGGAACATCACACACAGGGGCCTATTGTGGGGAGGGGGAAGGGGGCAGGGATAGCATTAGGAGATATACCTAATGTAAATGACGAGTTAATGGGTGCAGCACCCCAACATGGCACATGTGTACATATGTAACAAACCTGCACGTTGTGCACATGTACCCTAGAACTTAAAGTATAATAAAATAAATAAATAAATAAATATAAAAGAAAAAAGCAAGAAAAAATAAAACATTAGACCACAACATGATAGACTATTTGGGGTTTTTACAGTTATAAATACCTTCTAAGGTGTTTATATTGTGGAAAAGAAGAATAGAAAAGGGTAGAGATAAAATTTAGTGTTGTTTTTTTTTAATGTTAAGTTTACTTGTTAACATAAGAGTAGATACTGAAAATGGAAATAAAATGCATGCTTCCCAAAGCAAAGAAAAGGTAGGGTGGGGGTCAGGACATAATGAAAAGTCAATCGAATATGAGTATAAATATTAAATTTGTTCAAAAGAAAGGAAAAGTATAACAAATGCCTCAATTTTAACAACCAACTGTACATATGAAAAGAGAGAAAATTAACCCTCATCTTGCACTATGTGGAGAAATATGTCCCATATAAATTAAATCGTAAAAATAAAACAATATATAGTATATATACACACACATATATTTTTATAAACACATCTTTATGTATGTAAATTATATATACATATAGCTAAAATTGCAGAATACGGTAATAATGTCTTACAAAACCAATAAAAGCAGCACAAACCAAAAGGAAAATGATTGATACAACCCACTCTATTGTAATTAAAATGTCTGTGTATCAAGAGGGACCATTAAAAACTTGAAACAAGTAAAGACTTGGAGGAATTATTACTACTTTCTGTGGCTGAGAAAATGTTTCAAAGATGGCTGCTGTGATATATTCCATTGCATCCTGTATGTCTTTCTCACAGTGTGATGTTGACATTCTTCCCACAGAGTGGCAAATTTCACGTCCCGTACCTTTGACCCTCGCTGAAACTTCCAGTCTGCCTTGATCAACGGAGTACATGGAGAGCAAGGCTAAGTCAGTTCTGAGGCTGAGCCATAAAAAAACATCATGCACTTCTGCTTTGTCTCCTGTGAGGCTTGCTCTCAGAACCCACCACCACACTGCAAGGGAGCCCAGGGCACAGTGGAGAGGCCATGTGTAAATCTCCCAACTGATAGCCTCATCTGAGGTCAAGTCAACCTCCAGCAACAGCTACCAGATGCGTGAGTGAGTGAATGAGTGTTTCATTAACCCAAGCCCCAGCCACCATCTGACTCAGCTGCATGAAAAACCCCATGTGAGCCTCCTGGTTGGGTCCAGTCAACCCACAGGACCATAAGAGAGAACAATAGAGTTACTGGTGTGGTTTGAAGCTACCTAGTTTGGGATAATTTATTGCATAGCAATGCATAACTGACCACTATTCAAAATCAAAAAGAAAAAATAATAAGTAACTTGGTGAAAAAAATATGAACAAGTAATTCACAAAAGAGGAAACATGGTTAGATGATAAAGATACAAAAAAAGACTCAACCTCATTTATATATACCAGAAATCAGGTATATACAAATAAAAGCAACAGCCTATGACCATTGTACACTTATCTTTTTGTCAAAAACTTAAAACTCTTTTAATAGCAGATATTGAGAGATGCAATCTACAGTTATGGTTAAGAGGGCAGGATCGGGGCCAGGGTGCCAGACATGTAATTCTAGTTCCACTCACAAACTTTGTGGCCTTGAGAAAATAACATCTTTGTATGCCTCAATCTCCTCATCTGCAAAATGGGTTTTTGCCTAGGATTGTTGTGAGAGTTAAATGAGTTAATATGTGTAAAGTGCTTAGACTGTGCCTGGCAGAGGAAGCAATGAATAAGTGTTTATGATGACAATAACAATGACAACAATGAGGAAAGCCTCGAAGTCTTTGGCAGTTTTGGTGGGACTGGACTATAAATTAGTATAACCAAGATTGAGAGAGCAATTTTTCAATTCTCTTGTTAAAGTGGAGATGTCAATACCCTTCAACTGAACCACTCCAATTGCAGAAATGTGGCATAGAGAAGTGCTAGGACATGCACAGGCAGACACAGGCAAGGATCTTCACTGTGGCCTCATTTTCTAATTGCAAATTCTGGAAACAACCTGGAAGTACTCAGAGTGATTAGAAAAAGTGTAGTAATGGGCACTAGCTCGGTTTCTTGGCAAAGGAGCCTCCAACACTGAAGATACCATTTCATTCCTGGGGCTGAGGGCTCAGACTGATCCATGGAAGAATGGCGTGGGAACAGAAGGAAACATTGTCTGCCATCCAGCGTTGGAGTAGAAACGACTCTTGCAGTCAGAAGGAGGAACACGGGGTCGATAGTCATGGAACCCCCAAGACCCAGTATAGAAGGCAGAGCTGATGAGCAGTTCAGGACAGGATGGATGGTATAGGACAGTCGTTTCTGTCCTGTGAGTCTTACTCATCCCACCTTAGCTTTTCTGTGTTTTCTTACATTGGTACAGAAAGGTGAATAAATCACAAGTGTGAATCATCATGGAGTAGCACTTAGAAGCTCCAACTTTAATCCTGTTCCTCTGCTCTAAGAGACACGGTGGGGCAGCCCCGGCCAGGGTGGTCAGTCCAATTCAGGTTTCATCAGTAACAAGCAATGCAGTTGCGTGGCCTCTGTAAGTGTCAGTGAAAGTCTTGAGTTCAAACCCCATCAATGCCATTTAGGAGTTGAGTTTCCTGGAACAGGACATGCAATCTTAATGAACCAGCATCTACATCTGTGAATTGGGACTAGTCATATCTCCTTCCAGGGACATTATGAGACTCAAGTGTTTGTTAAAACACCTTATAAATTGTACTCTCAATGGCAAGATTGACTATTCTGCTTGTGAGAGAAACCTTGGATTTCTGTGATCCAGTAATTCCACATAGTGTAGCTTGGATATCAGAAATAGCAACAAATCTGGAGATGATTTAATACAACCCTAGAGTTCCCATTATAAAATTTACATAGCCCCATTTTTTTGTTGTACACATAATAAATCGTGGTGTTAGTCATTGGTCTTTGAGGACAAGCTATTAAAGCAATAGAATTCTTAATTAATTTAGTGCAGAGTTTATCAGTTCTGTGTACAAAGCTTACTCAGAGCCCACTACATCACCCAAGTGTGGAGTTGGATAAAGTCAGCTCCCATGGAATAAGCCTTATCTTGTGACCTGCAGTTTCCAGAAGCAATTCTTCCTAAGTTGGAGATTTGTTATCTGCTAGCTCCTTCGTAATGCATTTCCTGGAATAGGTCATGAGTAGTTGAGTCAAAACCTTCTATAGAATTAGCTCAGCACTAATAGAAAAGGGTCACTGTGCTGCCATGAGACTCACAAATATCTCAATGTACATGTCAAAACTAGACCTCAAGTGTTCAGAAAGAGACAGAAAATGTTATAAAGTAAAAGAAGTTTTCAAAGCATTTTTGACATTTAAAAACCAGTAGCATTATATGGTGTGTAACTATAGAAAATAATTTATCTAAATAATAATAATTCCCATATAATTATTTTTCACTGTGCACCTTTTCTTCTTAAGTTCATGTGCAAATCTAGTCATAGTAAGTTTAGAATGTATAATACATAAAAGCTTTGACATATCCTGTCATGCCATTTTAGGAAGCATAACGATGTCCCATCACTTTCTCTTTGCAAGGGAACCGGGGTGGGGGGAATCCTTAATTCATTTCAAACACTTTGACAAAGTCTACATGTGGAAAAACACCTGTGTCTCATTTTTTACTCTGCCTCTTCCTCTGTACCATCCTTAATTCCCACAACAGCATGTTCTTTACGGAAAAAAGTGGAGCAAGGATTCTTAAGCGAAGGGTGTTTCCTATTGCTGATGTGGCCAGGAATAAATAAAAGGCAGACTAAGATGCATTCATTGCTGTATCTGCCCCACGCCACCCTACTCAGGCCCCCTCCCACTGTTTCCACCGCCCGATGCTCCTCAGATGACCTCATCTGCCTCTTTACCTAAAACTAGGGGGTATCAAAGACAATTCCCTTGTTCACTTTTCCCTCCACCTCTAAACTAATCTTAATCACCCTTCCCCCCCTACTCCGCCTCCATAAGACATATATTTTAGTAGATAATCCCTTCATCTGGGCCCTTGATTTTAACCCTCCCATCTCTTTTGGACCTTTTCCCAGCAATTACTGCCTTTTACCCTGTATCTCTATTCTATGCCTGATGCCTCTACTGGTTCCTTGTCTCTGAATTATAAGCACCAATGGTCTTGTCCATATTACATGTGTATTTTAGATGTATTGTATGTGTCTTTTTCTGCATGTGTTTATCTATATTCAAACCCTAACATGATCTTTTTTTCTTCTTGTTGTTGCTTCCATATTTTCCAAACAAGCGAAAATTCCTTCCTGCCTTCCTTAGCATCCTATTGAGGAAACTCTCTAAAAGGCCACCTGTAGCATGAATCCTACCAAATCTCCAGGCCTATTTTCAATCATCATTTGCCTTGGAACTCTCTGAGACATTTTCTCCCAGCATTGCAAAGCCATCGTCTTCCCATTACTCATCAGCTCCTGCTCTTGAAAGCATCTTTCCTTTCAATGATGGCTCAGAACCATCCAGCCTGTCCTCCTTTCTCTTTGACCACTGCTCCTGATTTTCTTTTGCTTGTTTCTCTTATTTCCATTTTCAAAGTGTTCAAAGACCCTGCCCACCCTCTTCTTTTCTCTATTCTCCCTCCCCGACAAGTGATATACAAGTTTTTGGTTTCAGCTGTTGCTGCCCTAAGGATAAGGCTGAGGCTTATTTCTGAAGCCTTGATCTCTTCAATGAAGGGCAGGGACACATTTTCAGCTGTCATCTCCAGTGTTCACTAGCACTTCAGGCTTCTTTCCTTTCAAAGTTGACTCTGCCCTCCCCTTAATCAGCTCCCCCTTCTAATATCCATCCTACTTTTGTTAATGGCAACCTGTCTGGCCAATTAGCCTGACCTCAAACTGGAGAATTTTTTAACCCCTCCCCTTTTGCTTCCTATATTCAATCAGATATCAGGTCTTGATTCTACCTAAGCAATGTGTATCCTCTTCTTGCCACATTACCTGTGTCACCATCTGTAGTCTCTTCTGTTCTAATCACATTTAAAATTATTCTAAAACTAATATTTGGATGCATGAATCATGTCTCTTCACTAAAATGTTCAATGACACCTAACTGTTTATAAGAGTAAACCTTATCTCCTCAATGTAGCAAAGACCTTTGGGACTTGACTTCCAACTAAATCTTGCAATCCTATTTCCTATAACCCCCTTCACTACCATCAAACTCTTATCTGTGGCCACCCTGTGTTCCCCTGTAGCCACGACTTATCTATAGTCCTTCTGCTAGAAATGCTCGCTCTCCATCTCCAGATGTATGGATCTGTGGTGCCTTTAAAGGTAAGGTCAAATAATTTCTTTTTCTGCAAAGCATTTCCTAATCCTTTCAGTTGACTGTAATCTCCCCATCCTTTGCAGCCCAAATTATTTTCCTGCTGTCAAAATTACATAACTTGGCCCAACGGCATTCAGTAGGGGGGAGAAAATAGACACATATAGACACATACTACAATACCATGAATGCATCTATTTTCTTCTCCCTACTTGATTAGAAGGTCCTGGAAACAGAGATCATGCTTACTTCTCCTCTGTGCACCTCCTTACAGTGCCATAGCACAGTACCTTGCACTTACTAGATGCTCAATAAATGTTGATGTTTGATATGCCATGGCAGCTAAGAGCCAGGTTTCAGAGTTGAAACCAGAGTCACGGGATTATGATCAAATGAACTCAAGCTCTCTAAGCTTCATTTCACACATCTGCTAAATGCAAATGACAGCAATACTGCTTTGGGGAATGATTATTGAATTAAGTGAAAAAAATGCATAGAAAACCCTTAATATAGTGCCTGGCACATTTTATGTTGTACTGTTAATGCTTATGGTGACAGTACAGAAATGTGGGGGTTTGTTGTTTAAGTGAGTATAAAACGTTGTAATTTTTCTCTGGGCAATTGGACAATGGGTATAATAGCTTTAAAAAGTGTGTATAACATTTGATCCTGCAATTCCATTTCTGGGAATGCATTTTAAGGAAATAGAGGCAGTTCAATGGAAAGACTATCATGAGATAGAAATGTGTATAATGCCTAAGGAAGAAAAGCAGCACAGATTTGTAACAGGAGGACATTGGTAAACTTTGACACATCTGTAAGAAGAGACATGAGGCAGTTACTATACTTGCTCTGGGAAAAAATGCTTACAATATATTGTAAAGTGCAAAGTACAGGGAGTAAAATACTTTCTAGAATAAAATTTTCTTGTGGTAAAAGAAGGTGCATGTGTCACTAGAATTTGTATATGTGTGAACGTACGGGAATATAGGACACAAACAAAAATGTATGACAGAGCCACTATATGGCATGAGGTGATTTTTATTTCTTCCCTGCGCTTTTTTTCCTTTTAAAATTTTCTGTTTTATACTTTGAACATGTATATTTTTGGTAGCCAGAAACAAATGTTACTATTCGTATGTCTATTTTTTTCCCTTTTTCTCTTCAAGCATACCTAAAAATAAATAATAAAACATTCTTTTTAACAACTCATCTCCCTGAGCCCTGCAAAACAGAGCATCTCCTTCCTCCTCAGCTGTTAAGTGTTCCTCATCTGGATTGAGGGTAAAACAAACTCAGAATAAATAAACCAAGGTTCATTCATGCATTCATGACAAGGAATGTCAAGGCAAAAATCATGTAAAGAAACCCATCAGAGCCCTCTGTAAACCTTAACTTGTAGAAAGATAGGATGTTTTGTGTCCGGGCCAGGGTTGTGGATGTGGTTGAAAGTGGCTCCCATTGGTGACTGGTTGTTCTAGGTGGTTCTAGGTTTTGGGTGTGTCAAAAGCACAGCCCACTCCCCACCATCACAGTGGCAGGAGCACTGGGCTTTAGCCACACCAGAAGCATTCAGCACCACAGGTATGTCCAGAAATGGAAAATTCTTGGAGCTTTTGCCAATTTCAGGAAGGCAGGGTAAGAGAGAATGGGTAGGGAGGGCAGAAAGTTGCCCCTTTTATAAAACACTTATTAATATTGGTTATCAAATCAAATTGATTATTGGAACTTGAGTCAAAGAATAAAACAATCTGAAAGTAGTTAAAAGAATTACACAAAGTATATGTACAAATTACACTACTTTTAAAATGTGAGCTATTATAAGTCCTAAAATGATAAGTCATTTATACTGAAACAGAGTTAAACCATCTCTACCGTGAAAATAAGTTAACTAGCAAATGGCCTGGAAGATGATAACATTTTGTGCTCTCTTCCTGCCAATGAACAAGACATAAATGCTTCTCTTCTTTCAAGATCTCTTCTGAAAAGAAAGCCTAATTCAAAGCAACAAGTTGAATAAAGCTTCTATGAAAATGAAAGCAAAACTCTTAGACTAAATGCAATTCAGGGACCTCCACGTTAATGGATAGTCAGTGCATCCCACATCCTGTCTCCAATGATAGTTAATGCATGCAGACTATGAGGGGGAAACACCCAAACCATATCACTTACAATAATGTAATTCTGATGTGAGAACTCATAGCCTTCCTTGACCTCAGTGATGAGCATTTGTCATTTGTCAAGCATTAGATTTAATTACCCTTATTTATGTACTTATTCAGGTTTCCTGGACATGATGGTCCCTTCTCAACACATAGCAAAAGCAGAATGACCAGCCATTGGGAAATGCAACTGAAAACCCAATTTGGAGATGTATGTCTCTAGTTTGACAACATCACCTACAGCTGATGACCTGCTGTACTGAGGGCAGGGTAGCTCCCCCTTTCAAAATGCACCCCACTGTTTGGCTGCCTCTGTGGAGGTCAGGAAAAGAAAGTCGTTGGAACACATAGTGGACAGGGGGCTTCTATGGTCCCTACACATGTTATCAGAGAGCTGGGGGGAATGGAGACTCCACTGCCCAAGAGCCTCAAGGGCAAAAAGAAGCCTGGCAGGAGTAAGGAACTGAGGCAGCAGGCAGGGAGCACCGACATCATATTCTATGCAAGTGTTTTCTTGTTCCTCCTGAGCATTCGAAAATGAGAAAGGGGCATGTGGGTCGAACCCCTGAAAGATTGACTTTTAAGTGCTTTTTCCCCTGGAGAACATGTGATGGAGAGGAAGAGAAAAGTGAGCTTGTGATGGAGGCAGGAGCTATTTGAAAAATGATTGCTTGTCTCTGGGTATCTGATGATGTTAGGGAAACAAGAAGAAAGGCTCAAGGGCAAATGGAACACTCAACCCCAAGTGAGACCTCCATGTGGGGCTTTCTCATCTGTCAGAGGGAGGCTTTGGGCATGCTTAATTAAAGAATCAAAGTAGGATTTTCAAATTGCTTTTCTGTATCCACTTTATTCTGTTCATTTTTTTTCTTATTCGACTATAAAATACACACTTTTTTCATTCCTTGTTTGTTTGTTTGTTGAGACAGAGTCTTGCTTTATCGCCCAGACTGGAGGGCAGTGGCACGATCTTGGCTCACTGCAACCTCCGCCTCCCAGGTTCATGTGATTCTCTTGCCTCAGCTTCTCAAGTAGCTGGGATTACAGGCACCCACCACCACACCTGGCTAACATTTTAATTACACTAAAATTAATAGTTAACACTTCTACTGCTAAGTTTCCATTATTTTCTAGTCTAATTATTTTACCTCCAAATAGAACTAAAATAACTTCTTAAATTTCAAGTGACCTTAAAAAATGTGCTCATGGTTGATCTGGAGATTGACCTTTAATTTGGGAAAATGATCTTATTTGTATCAAGAACCTTTACTTTTAATGAACTTTACAACTCCCCATGCAAGTGGACACACAGTGTAGCAACTGAATGCATGTTTTTTGAATGAGTCAATGAAAAAATGATTTTGAAGGATGATGATTATTAAAGAAAAAGGTGGAAACCCAAACCATTGTCTAGACATGAAAGTGATGGACAGTTTATGCAAATCATTCCTAATGCACAATTTCCCAAGGAATTTTCATGTGGTTCTTTCAGCTTTCCTTGTAGATTAAAATCAGCTCAGTCCTGATGTTTTAAATCCTTTCTATAGGAAAGGAGAATAGGAAAAGAAGAAAACCAAATAGGATATATGCACAGAAGCAAAATTGCATTGTTGATGGAGTTTAGCTGAGGGGGTAGGGTGTGTTTAGTCCTTTAATAAATTGTTATCTTGTATTGTTGATTAAGGCAGGATATGTATGCCTTGTATTTGCTGCATTTTTGATATCCTTGATGTCCTAAGAGGACATCGCACCCTGGGAAAAAAGAGAGGCTGGCTGGAGCAGCAGGCAGCACACACCATTAGAGGCAGTACTCGGTAGCAGTGGCCTTTCCGGCAGCTGGCGTCATTATAGGAAGAAATGGTTTCTAATTGTGCTATTGATTTTTTCCCCTCTTTAATGGATTATTCTCCAAACACACTCTAAGTTGAGACACTACCACATACCACAGGCATGTTGCCAGGGATGTATGTAAAACTATGCATTGCATGCACATGGAGCTTTTCCCTGTGTCTTACTTAGCAGGTGGAAAACCCCAGGAAAAGGGATCTCGAGAACCATGGGTGAGCATGTGCTTACTCCAAGTGCAGCCTGGGCAAGTGCTTTGCATATCATTTCACTTAGTCCCGAGAATACCCTGATGATGTAGGGTCTACTCATTTTGTAGATGAACAACTAAAGCTCAGAAAGGTAAAGAAACATGACCAGGAGCACACAGCCAGTAAGACACAGACCAAGGATTCCATTCCAGGGGAGTCCAAGTCTCTTTATCTTGGAAGTGGGGGCCAGAGGACAGGGTCCCCACAAACACAGGACCTGACAAGACCCTGCCCTCAGAAGAGCCTGTGCTTGGTTCGATTCTCTGCAGTCACTGTCTTGAAATGCTCAATAATTTTTGGGTAAGGAGTCCCACATTTTCATTTTGTATGTGGCACCTGTTATGGCCCCAGGATTCACATGTTGAAGCCCTAACCCCCAATGCAATGGGATTTGGAGATAGAGTATTTTGGAGAAAGTTAGAGTTATATAAGTCATGGAGATGGGACCCGCATGATAGAGTTAGTGGCATTATAATAATAAGAAGAAGATAGATTTCTCAATCCTCTACTCATATCATGTAAGAACACAGTGGCCGTCTACAAGCTAGAAAGAGAACTCATAACAGAAACTGACCATGCCAGCACTCTGACCTTGAACTTCCAGCCTTCAGAACTGTGAGAAATAAATTTCTGCTGTTTAAGCCATCCAGTCTATGATATTTTTGTTATGGCAGCTTGACCTAACTAAGACTCATAATCTAGATCAAGTTCACACACATCACAGGAATCCAGCATGGTCTCACCACAGTAGTGGGTAACCTTAACCCCACCCACCACCCACACTTCACCTTGACTAACACACAATAGAGGCACTTCACTGGCATGCACTGTATATGGAGTGCAAGCTTTGAGAAAGGCAAAATCAAATCCAAGCATAATAGACTCCTACTTTTCTGTTACACCAGCAAGAAGAAAATATATGTAACAAATTGTTCCTACATTACACACACACACACACACACACACAAAGTAGACAAGTGATGTGCCATATTAAGAAACAAATTATTTGTAGACACTACAGAGTATTTGTACCTGTATAGTGTTCAATTGAAGTGAATTCCAATCCTTTGAAATCTAGGAAGTCTTATGGGAGATATTTTATGACTTTGTTGAGTGCAAGTAGTTTATTTGGAAGGTACAGAAATGGGAGAATGAAACAGGGAAGGAGGAAAAGCCAGTGAATAGATGTTACTGAGCTGGACAGCAGTGGAAAGCCAGAGAGAAACCTTTTAGAAAGTGCCTCGCGTGTCCTCTGAAGAATGGGAAACAGGCATCTACCTCTGGCTCCCATCCTCCAGTAATTAAAAATTACCTTGGAAAGTGTATCTCCCCCGCATTTATGGGCTGCTCTGTGATGGATCGTGGCACTCCTGCCTTCATAGAAAGCCCTGAAAGAAAGAAGTCCAGGGATATTGAGGGTTGCCCTTGGGGTGGGATTCTATCAGCCTGCCTAGGAGCTGTCCATTTCCATCACAGCTGAAATCAGAGGGGACCAGCACTTGTGCTGCAAGGCACCAAAGCATTTGTTCCACCTCTGATTTGTTGACCCAACAGATTCATCTCTCAATGCAATTATTGTTCAATGTGACTACTCTCCTCAAAACCCTTCAGTGGTTCTTTGCTGTCTCCTGAATAAAGAACAAATTCTTCAGCCCAGTTATCAAAGGCTTCAACATTCCAGATAAATTTTCATCCAAATAGCCTTAGTTCTCTCATTCACACACAAACTCTGCTCTAAGAAGCACAGTCTCATGTCCCTCTAGACACTTTCCTCACATCTTCATTCAATTCCTCTCACGTGAAAGAAACTCCTACATCTTACATATCCTTCCAGAAGTAGCTCAAATCTTCCCAACACTGTTCCTATATACCTCTCCACTCCCTGGGAACTTAACCACACTGTGTGATGTGTATTAATCTGTTTTATCAACAAAATGTATACACCTTCTGAAGAAAATGAATTTTCTTACTCCTTCTTTATCTCCTACAATACCTATGCCATTGCACAGTTACACATTACACTGAAATGTGTATTCAGGTAACCAGAAAGATGTATGGCCCAGTAGTTGCGTTTTTCTGGTTAATTCTAATTAATTTCTCTCTATTATAGAAAGTGAGGGTGTTGGCTGCCCAAAGTGGGTTATTATAAGGATAGAAAATGATCTCATAGGTAGGGAGAGGAACCAAAAGCACAGCTGGTCCACACAACCAGGAAACTCTCAGGAACAAAAAAGCCTCCTCATTACTCAACAGCCCTGTGGTCTTCCTTCTTCCTCTATTTCTCACTGTCTCTTGGGATTTTTCCTCTCTGCCTCTTCTGTCTCTTCAATGAAGTCAATGTAGACACCAGCTCTGAGTCCATCAGGTGCAATAGCCATCACCAATTGGAGACAGTCTCTGTCTCTGTTTAAATTTGTAAGAGAGACACTGATTGGTCACTGGCCAACAAGCTGATTGGTTGGCATTGGGTCACGTGTCCACTTCTGCTGCAGTCACTTACGGCAAACCTGGTGAGGTAAAGGAGCCAAGCATGGCCACCTGGGTCAACCTCCTCGGCAGGGGTTAAGAGAACAAGTCCTTAGAAAACAGGTCCAGGAGTCTAGCAGATGCACTAAAGTATGCCATCAGGTGTGAATCATTAAGAACTTGTTAAGACCTTGAATAATGTGTGTGAACTGGGCAGAGCTCATGAAACACGTAGAAGAGATACAATTAGGATTTGCTAAATACTGGTCCTAGGAGAGCACGGTGTGTATGCAGGAGCGTTTCTATACGGGCCATGCTCTTTCATGCCTGTCCTTCCATAATTGTGGGATGCCCTTTATACACATCGCCCGTCATCAAAGGCCAATTCACTCATCAAAGGCTGGAACCAACAAAGAGCTGCTCTGCTTCCCTCGCAGAAATAGTAGCTCCTACAGCAACACGTCTTCATTCATTTTTTATTCATTCATTTATTCATCTATTTAATTATTTCTTGAGTCCCTTATTCGTGCCAAGTCTTCTTCTAGGTTCTGAGGATACAACTGTGAACAAAACAAAGCCCCTGCCCACATACACTTTCTATTCTGTCTGAAGGAGACCATTAAGAAACACTCATCACACAGACACTTGGTCAGCTATGGAGAAAATACTAAGACAAGTAACACAGGGTAAGAAAATAATGATAGAAAATGGTTTTTAGGGTGGTCAGGAAAGGCCTTTCTTAAGAAGTGATATTTGAACAGAGACTGGTACAAAGTTGTAAAGCAGATGAACACCTGGGAAATATGTTCCAGGCAGAGGAGACAACAAGGGCGAACCTCCTGAGATGCCATGTTTTGAGTCTTAAATGTACAGCAAGAAAGTCAGTGGTGAAGAGAAGGAATGGCTGGAAATGAGATCAGAGAAGTAGCTATGGCCCAGTTTATACACACATTTCCCCAATGCCATCTTCTATTGCAGTATGGCTAATACTATAAGTAGGGCTGGCATTATAGACATACAGAGTTACACAGGGACCCTCATTCACAATGGTTCCCGAGTTGATTCAATGATATGTTATATGGTCATCATTTTGAAATTCTAAGTTTTTGAGCAAGGGGCTCCACAAATAAGTAGCCAGCCCTGCTGATTATAATTATTTGTATAAATGTTGAATTCTCTCTTTTTTTTTTTTTTTTTAGATTTTGAGTTCCTGAAAGCAGAGGATGTCTGATTTATTGTTATAAATTTTTATTTGTAAATATTAATTTTAATCACCCTGAAAATTGACTACCATTCATAGCTCAAAAGCACTGCACCAAAAGAAACATCAAATGACAATTATTTTTTTTTTCAAATATTCAGAACAAATACTACTTTCAAGAAGGAGGTCACCTTGTATTCCACATAAGTGCAAAAGTGTTTGAAGCATGAACATGGAGTCTCCATTAATATTTTTATAAAAGCTAAGAAATTCAAAACGGAGTTCACCCTTTGGAATAATGAAGAAGAAATAATGGGCCTACTCACTGAATACAAATTCAACATATTTAGAGTCACCTTTGTTGTTCCTTTTTTTTTCTCAATCTTAACCACCACTGCTGCCTACTTTTATTGTTCCCACTATAGAAAATGCTCAATATACTCCTTTATAATTAATTTCACAGTAAATTTGCATGCAGTTGACCTCTGTATGGCATTGACAAGAAGGACGCCCAAGATAAAAACGGAGGGAAGAACTACTCACATCTGAGTTTTTCAGTCAATACAGTCTCCTTATTGGTTCCCCTTTTATTTCTACTCCCAGACTTCCAATGTGTCTAGAAATGGCCTCCAAACTACTGCAGAGCTACCTCCCCACAAATACACTGAATTCATCAGAATGTATGTTAATACCAATGAATAGTGCTCCATTGGAATTTCCTATTTTAAAAAACATATAAAAGAACTCTCTTCTCTCTCTTTCTCTTCTCCACCACATTCTGTTTTTTGACTTGTTCACATTGAGCTAAACAGATGGGTAACTGAGCCTCAAATAGGATCATTCCTTCTTAATGTCAAATGGAAGCAGAAATGAATAAATTTAAGATGGAACCAGGACCACCATTTTGTGTGACTGTAGTGATTTCCAACGAAATATTTCAACACTCTTCATTACTGCTGAGATTTTCATAGCTTGGACCTTTCTAGTCCCAATTTATATCATGCATTTCTTTTCCCTAGATTTAAAAAAAAAAAAAAAAAAAGAAGTAATATGAAGTATTTAACCCTTTCCTGACTCCACATGCCTTCCATCTCCCCATCTAAAATGAAAACAAAACAAAACAAAACAGGAAACAGCCAACATAGAACAAACTCTGTTCTTTTTTATTACTGAAAACTCTCTTAAATCCAGGTTTCCTGCTCTAATTCTATACGCACATTTCCAGCTTTCTGATTAATTTGCATTTCTGGGTCAGCTGCCAGCATCTGATCGGTCAAGTGCTGAAAAACTAACCTTTTGCACTCCTACCTCTGTTTCAATTGTATAACCAGCGCTCTCTCGCTCTCTCTCTCGTCTCTCGCTCGCTCTCTCTTGTCTCTCTCTCTCTCTTCCCCCACCTCCCTCCCTTTCTATACCACCCCTCTCTGGTCTTCTTTACCCCCATCTCCCACCCAACATTCTATCAATGGCTAAGTGGTTAGTTCCAAATACCTGATATCTCTATCTCCCTCATGGATCTACCATTTTTATTCCCACTGGCAGGTCTGCTAGGCTAGTGCAGTAACCTCCCAATGGCTAGCCAGCCTGGAGTCCTCCTCAATCTCCCCATCCTTTATTCTGCTGCAAACATTAGGATTCTAAGAATGGTATAATCTCAAGCTTTTCCATAGATCCCCTGCTCCCCATACCTGCTATATACAAAGCAACATCCACATTCATTAACCTGGCACCAGAATCTCTCTAAATTCCTTTTTACTTAATCTGCCATCCTTGCCTTACATATTGTAGTGGATTGATTTGGGTCCCCAGAGACGGTATGTTCAAGTCCTACCCCACCAGTATCATGTGACCTTATTTGGAAATAGGGTCTTTGCAGAAGAGATAAAGTTAAAATGAGGTTGTACCTGAGGTGGGGCCTATGTCCAATGACTGGTATCTTTGTAAGAGAAAGGGAGGTGATTTGGATGCAGAGATATGAAGGAGACCCAGAGAAGAAGGTTGTGTGATGGCAGAGGGAGAGATTGGAGTAACGCAGCTATAAGCAAAGGAAGACATAAGAAAGGACCCTTCCCCAGAGGTTCCAGCCTCCAGAACGGTAAGCAAATAAATTTCTATTGTTTAAACCACCCAGTCTTTGGTATTTTATTATGTTTATGACACCCCTAGCAAACTAATAAGCCATATTTTAAAAAGGAAAAAGAAACAATTGGAAGTAATTTTAGCGACAGTATTGGCCTAATATAGCCAATATATTATCATTTTAACATGTAGTCTTTACAACAACTATTAGTCAGATATTTAACATTCTGTTTCTGGTACTGTACAGAGTCTTTGAAATCCTTAGATACCTCCCAAATTCCCTTCCCTTCCCAAGACACTCAGCCTTGTCTCTCTCTGTTTCTCCCAAGTGTCCAACGTCTCAGGCACCCCAGTGAGTGAGATGGAGTCAGTGAGCAACAAAACTTAACATTGCGTCCGCTGGTGTGGGATTACCTGTAATTTAATGTTTACTTTTTCTAATAAAGTTTAAGCTCTACAAGGGCAAGAACCAAGTGTGATTATTTTACCAAAGGGGGCATTGATATTTCTTGAATGCAAGAAGTAATCATTAAATGAATGAATAAACTTGATCTTTATAGCATAGGAAAGTTAACCTAAACTGCATATTTGACAGATGGCCTGTATCACAGTGTAGCATAATAATGGCTTTTTCCATGAATGAGTTTCTGACCTTTCCATTAGAACTTTAAAAACCAGGAAAGAGGATCTCAGGTTAAATTTTTCGGTGTCTCTCCCAGCACCTCATGTCATCCAATATGCATAGTAGATACTCAATAGGCTATAAACAAAAAGTATTTGAAGATATGGATTGCAATGATTTTTATCTATTTTCTTACCCATTTTGTTATTACAAATAGATGTGAGCAAAAACAAAAAAAAAAGAAGGGGAGAAAGAATGGGACCCCAAAATGAAATGGTGGCCACTTACTTCTTGATTTGAGTGGAATTTCTTCCAGACATTCAAATGGCACTTTAACTAAAATCAAAGCCTGTCAAATGTGACTGCAGAGAATCCAGATTATGCCAGGTCTGTGCCAGTGCTCAGTACTCACATCTTACACCTTTGGACACTTTGTCCCAACTCCACCCAGCAAAAGGCCGGTAATACAGACTACCTCCTACCTCCAAAAAGTTTGCCTTTTAAATTAATAGACTTTAATTTTTTAAACACAGTTTTAGGTTTACAGAAAAGTTGAGCAGCAACTGCAGACAGTTCCAAAAGACTCCCCCCTTGCCCCAAGTTTCTTTTTATTAACGTATTTTATCAGTGTGGTACATTTGATACCAATATTGATACACTACTATTAACTAAAGTCCAGAGTTTACACTGGGATTCCTCTTTGTGTCCTGTATCCTATGGGTTTTGACATATGCATGATGTCACGCATCCCCCATGATGGAATAGTGTCACTGCCCTAAAAATCCCCTGTGCCGCATTTACTCACACCTCCGTCTCTCCCTCCAAATCCCTGACGACCACTGATCGTTTCACTGTCTCTATAGTTTTGCCTTTTCCAGAGTGTCATATAGTTGGAATCATACAGTGTGTAGCCTTTTCAGATTGGCTGTTTTCACTTGGCAAGAAGCATTTAAGGTTCCTCCATGTCTTTTGTGGCTTGACAGCTCTTATCTTTTTATTGATGAATAACATTCAATCCTATGGATTATTCCAATTTGTTTCATCACCTACTGAAAGACATCTTGGTTGCTACACATAAGGATGCTACAGACTTTTGTGTGCAGGGTTTTCTGTGGACACAGGTTTTGAGCTCATTTGGGTAAATACTGAGAAGCATCCTTGGTGAGTCTCCTGATAAAAAAATGTTTAGTTCTGTAAGAAACTGCCAAACTGCAAAACATGGTTTTGATTGCCATTATCATTTTGTCTCCTTTTTTGGAATAATGATGTTTGAGAGTTAATCCAGCCCACACTGGTCGTGTTATACCCGCAAAAATAAAGGCTTCAGGGTAGAAGGAGGGCAGGGGAAAGAGAAAGGAAGAAAGTGCATGTGAGAACACAAGCTTCTCAGGATTTTCAGCCAGTTTGTCAAGGGGGAGGGTTTCCTGTTTTTCTCCTCTGTGTTACAGACCAAACGTTGCTGGTCCCATCATCACAGACAAATTAACGCAGCTGCCAGCACTGCTGGGAAGTCCTAAGTCCAGCAGGCAGCTTCTCAGTTGCAGAGACACCTTTGGGTAAATTCGACTCCTCCAGGGCCTGCTTGGAGGGATTGTGTGAGCTGTTCAGCAGTCGGGGCACAACACACAAACCAGCAGCAAGAGTCTTCTCCGCATCGTGGTTGACATGCATTTAACAGGCAAATCTGAACCCACATCTGTTCATCCCCATAACACATAGAACATGCTCTGATTGTCAATGCCAAAAACCTGAAGTTCTAAAAAGCAGCTGCTGAAAGTTCCTTTCCTAAACAGTCTGGGGCTAAACCCAAAGCATGTGTCCATTGGTGAGAGAGGAGGAGTGGGCTATACTCTCAGATATGGGGCCATAATCTTAGAAACTTCCCCACCTCCCACCTCCACCCTCAGCAGCCAACATTAAACAGGAATAACATCGGAAACCATAGGAGCCACCCAGACACAACACAATTTATAATATTTTAATCACTACTGGGCTAGACAAATGTCTTCCAACACAAACTTCCCACACATCCTCCATTCCTTTTATTTTACTCCCACGAATCCATAAAGTTCCTGCATGGAGATATTGCAAAACCTTTGTGCAAATGGGATATAGCTTCCAGCCTTTTGCATGATTTCATGGGAGCTTTGGCACAACAGAGTGGTTTAGTATCTTGGAAAGGCTTCTTCCAGAGAGAAACAGGATGACATTGCACATTTAAGGTGTCAATCTAAGACTAATTTGCAAGTGACACCTCTGTACAGAGTATGTCAGGGCTACAAGCCTAGGAACCTGGGTGGGATCTGCAGCTGGCTTCTGCTAAAGCAAAGTGTGTGTACATTTGGAGAAAAAGCTCAGGAACTGTGCATTTCAGTTCTCTCTTCTCTTGTGAAGGAATTGCCCTACGCATTCCTCTGAAGCGTATAATAAACTGAAAAGTGTATTTATTTATTTTTATCAAGAGATGTCAAAAAGAAGCCTATCCTTTAGATTAGAGTTAAAATTAGTACCTTTCTGTGCCTGGAAAAATTCTCCTGATTTTTAAAACAGGTCTCCATACCTTTATAAGCCACAAACGGGCTTCTTTGGGGGCAAGCCGCTGTCTGCTGGTCTCAGACAGAAAGAATTCTTGCAGTAAGCCAGGCAAGCAGTACATATCTAACAATATCTACTCCTCCTCTTCTCCCTGACTTATTTTATTATTATTTTTATTTTTTTTGCCAGGAGCAAGTATCGAAGTATAGAACCTTCAAAAGTGCTCTGGATTCCATTACAAAGAAAATCATGAATAATGCATCCCCACCTCCTTCTTTTATTTAATCTCAATCAGTGAGAGCTAGAAGTGCATTACTGTGTCCAGCTGCATTCCTGGCTCTGGAGGCTGGAACTTGGGGCTGAGGGAGCCACAAGCCCCACAGGTGCTGTGCACCACAGAGCCAGTTAACCAGCAATCCTGCTCAAGGCCTTGGAGACTGCAGCACCGAGGGCTCAACCCTTCCGGAAGTCTGGCTTGCCATGGATGGTTCCCTATACCTAGGGAGCTGCAGAACCCACTTTGAAACCGGCACGGCTTGTGTATCCCGGGGTTACCTCTTCCTTTGTTTTCATAAAGCCACGTTGTATTCCTAATAAAAGGAACAAACAGCCTATCCCACATTTTGAAAGATCATGACAAGAAGTCTGCCCAGTCTATTATGATTCGATGTCCCATAAGCTAAGTCTCCCATAAGCTAAGTCTCTCTGCACTCATGCACATTGAGCACGAAATATAGGCAAATTGTTATTTCTGTCCATCAAGAGCAAATGATGATGAGAGCTGGCTTTCAAATGTTAGATATTGCAGTGTTTTTAATTTCTGGGAGCACATCTTGTATGTCACTGTGTGCTATGCCTTTATGTTAAATAATATGTTTATGTTGGGATACAAAACAGTACGATGGCCACATGAAAAAGACTTCATAAGGTACATACATATGTCATGTAGCAACATAGTTTAATCAGTGTAGGTTCAAAGTACAGAAAAAACAGCTACTCTTGGCTGGATGTGGTGACTCACTCCTGTAATCCTAGCACTTCAGGAGGCCAAGGCAGGTGGATCACTTGAGCTCAGGAGTTCGAAACCAGCCTGGGCAACATGACGAAACCCCATCTCTATAAAAAGAATTAGCCAGATGTCATGGTACACGCTTGTAGTCCCAGCCACTCCAGAAGCTGAAGAGAAAGGATCATTTAAGCCCAGGAGGTCAAGGTTGCAGTGAGCCAAGATCACACCACTGCACTCCAGCTTGGGCCCCAGAGTGAGACCCAGCCTCAAAAATAAATAAATAAATAATAAATAAAATGAACAAAAAGAAACAGCTACCTTTTGTAATGGAATCAGAAGTTTTATATAAGATAACACTTTTGAAATAATCAGGAATGTAAATTTAGCTGGGACTTCGTGTTAACATCTTTCTCATTGTACCTATTTTTTATGTTTTGTCATGCTAACATTTGCTGTGTGCCCACACACACACACACACACACACACACACACACGTGCAATTCTTTTCTACTCTATTAGCCTCTGGTTCGTACGTTTCCATCATTAACTGAAGCATTTGCAGAACGAAATGGAGGTTTAGCACTTTGAGAGTTGTTTTATTTTTACAACCTTGGCAAAGCAAGTGTCATTGATTAAATGTCTGAATTCCAGGAGAGAGAAACTTGGCAGATTTTTGCTAGGATGTTGGACTGGTCCCAACTAAAGTAGAGATTCCAAGTGATGGTTCTTATTTTAATGTATGCTAATAGATATCCTGTGGCTTGTCATTGGGTCTCCAAGGGGAAAAACAAAAGGCGTATGTGGTGTGTTGGGGAGAAGGATAATAGTCCCTGCAAATAGGGTGGAGGGAGGAGGAATCCTGAAGATGAGCAACTGCTTCATTCATTTGTATCTCTTAGAGTAACATGTGCCTGCATCGGTACTTAATAACTCTTGTTCCAGAGTGTCCCCAAATCATTATCCACTGGTTTCACTAGTTTTGGTGAAAAATGATGGATCAACGCTTCATCCTAGCTTGAGATCACTTTTGGATGCTTTTGCTGTTTTGACACCGGTATGTACAGCTGGATCCAAGGAGATACCACTCTTATATAGTTTCACTGCAGCCCACACTTGGTTTTGATTAATTTATTAACCCAAGATGTCCCTGGGGAGAGGGGGGTTACGGGAAACACCTTGAATTCTTTTGTTTTAACATTGCAGCATTGCTATTCATAGAAACTACAGAGCCTTTAATTCCCCTATCTGTTCTTGCCAGCAAAGTAAAATATGTTTTTAAGTGTTTGAAAACAAGGGAGAGTAAATGTGTTTTAAAAGTATCTCACACACACACATACACACACACACACACACACTTGCCCATTATTGTTCCTGGTCACTTCTTATATCCAGAGGCTGAGAACTTAGACTTGCCCTCTGACCTCCTAAATTATCAGAGGTAAAACTCCCTTTTAAGCAAGATCTATATCTTGGAGAGTTTCCTTTCCCTCCTTGCATTCCCCAGGCCCATCTTTTCTACAAAGTGCTAGAGTGTCAGTTTTATGGGATGTTGAAACCTTCCCAGTATAAATTCTGCCCACATTACTCTTTTCAGGAAGGCTCTGCAAACATTTAATAATAAAAGTGAAGTGGGTGTGACTCTTAGTTAATAAAGACCTCATCTTGTGGGAAACATGAAGCCTTGAGCATAACACCAGAGCTATCTTTTCATCTGGGCCTGTCCATCATCACAGTACCCAAGTGCTTAATTTAAACTGCCACTTCGCCAAAAACGCAACTGGGCAGAGAATGCACTGTTCATGCCAACCACTGAAAGGCCAAATTATTCTATTTCTAGCAACAATCACCTTCCTCAGGAATCTATAATTTTCAGCTTATGATAAACCTTCAATACTTTGGATTTCCCGGGGGAAAGTCAATATTAAATTAGAAGGTAATTATATAGCATTTTGCATACAGGCTACATTTTTATAGTTACATAAATGCATACTTTATTCAAAGAGGTCTTAACCATATGTGTCCCAATTCAGTTTCTAACAAATTTCCTTTCACAAAAAAGATAAGAACTTATAATGGTCACATAATATAGATAGGTTCTTTTAAGACGTATGAAAAATTAAGGTGAACATCTTCTGGATATGTGCCTGATTTTGTTTGTCCAAGCGTTAGCCTTTGAGCAAATGATGCAAACTATCTATTAGTGGTTTAGGAAAAATGGTATTTTTATTATAAAATTAATAATTGGTCAGAAAGGAAACATTTGCCAATATCATTCTCCTTCAATGTCCTTCAATTCTGAAAAAATAACTAAGATGACATTTTTATTAATACTTAAAAATTGATACTTAAAAACTTTCTTAAAAAAATTACAGTATGAAATATAATAGATTCTCAAAGAAAAATACACATTCTCCTTTCCTCTTCATTTAGTATCTGTTGTTGGCCAAATTACAGATGATGCCTTGCCTTCAGGGTAAAAATCCAGCTTGCATGTAGGAGCTTGAATGAAATTAAGCTCCACAAGGTGTGAATAACAAGGGGTGGCCTGCTCTAGTGACAATAGGCAGCTCTTCTCAGACAAGGACCTTGAAAGTTCGTTAGTGCTAATTGAACTACTTTGCAGCGTATGTCCCCATCTGGAGGCTGACATCAAATTTGAGAGTCATAAGGAAACACAAAGGTCATTGTGGCAAACCAGGGCCATGGCATTGCACAATTCTAGCCAGAGGCCAGACTCCTCAAAGTCTAGGGGAATGGTGCCCCCTGGAGCTGTGCAGTGCAGAACCTGTGCATCTGGATAGGTCAGTCCTGAGGCCAGATGACTCATTTTATAAGGCAAGAAACTGCGGCCCAAAGAATATATATGCCTGGATGAAAGTTAAGCAATGAGGCACATTTCAACTCAATATGAAGAAAACATTTTTGAAAGAGGAAGCTGTCAAAGATGATATTGGTTGACTCAGGAGGTAGTGAGGACCCGTTATAGGACATTTGCAAGCCAAGGCTGCTCTACCATCTGGTATGGACTTTCAGAGGGGGCTTGAAATTAAGTTGTGGGTAGGGGCTGGCCTCCATGGCTGTTAAGGTTTTTCCCAACCCTAAACTCAGGGATCCATTGTTCAAACACAAGTTTTCAGGCTACTGAGCACCAATCGAGGTATGCGGACATTGAAAGGCAACAGAAATCAAAAGATCTAGTTTGAGAGGACTCTAACTTAACTACAGCAGGCAGCAACATTAGTGACTTTCTCAGTTGCTACAAAAAGTAAACCATTGTTACAGACACGATTTTCCCATTCCGCCCCCCCCCCGCCCCCACCACGCACTTGTGTCATATCCAACTTCCCCTTCCCCTCAACATTGCAGAACTTACTGATAACTAAGCCATGTCTACCCTCTAGGAGTAGTTCAAGAGTCCTGGTAAAGACCTAACCGGAAGTAGAAATTATGTGTGAGCTGCATGAGTGCCTGCCTGTGTGTGGTATGTGTGTGTGCATGTGTGTGTGTACACAGGTGTGTGTGTGCATGTGTGTGTGTACACAGGTGTGTGTGCATGCGCACACTCCATGGCTGTATTCCCGTAAGCCTGCTTTGCAAAATCAAAAAGTACTTCCAGCATCCACATTAAGGCTGTCCCCAGCACTGCACGCCATTGACATGCTGTAAGTCATATAGGGTCAGGCAGTCAAGAAGGGGCATTTGTAAGGGCTGGTGGCATGACAGCTCCCATCTGTTCTCTCACTTTCTTCGGAAGTGAAAAACTAGCCCGGGATGGTGTTCCATGAGATACTGAAACTAGAAGTCCCTTAACCTCATCCCTAAAACTCAAAAGGCAGGGTAGCAATTAGAAAGGTCATGGTTTTTTGGATCTTCAGTCCTGAGTTCCCATCCAGCCTCTGCCACCTTGTAGCTGTGAAACATCTGCAAGTCCAATTAAACTTTCTGAGCATGGGTTTCCTCATCGATAGAAAAGAGAGAATACCTTCTGCTGCATGGGGTTGTTGTGAGAATGAATAACACATAAAAAACTCTGTGCCTGGTACCCTAGGAAGACAGATGCAGGTGGTTATATTTCAAACCCACAATTCCTTCCTCCTGATGGCAAAGCAAACGAGCAGAAAGAGTTGTACATGAAGAGGCGTGGCTCTCTCTTTGGTAATTTTCAGCTTGTGATAAATCTCCAATACTTTGGATTTCCCGAGGAAAAGTCAATATTAAATTAGAAGGTAGTTACATAGCATTTTGCATAAAGCTTGCATTTTTATAGTTGCATAAATGCATACTTTATTCATAGCAGTATTAACCATATCTGTCCTAATTCGGTTTCTAAACTACATTCGGTTTGTCGTGCCAGTAGTCCAATGGCATTCCCAGGGCTTGTTCGCGAACCAGCTTCACTCAGGCAAAGCTTTTCCATGTTTGGGTTGCCCCTTTGAACAAAGCAGGCAACTTAGTTATATTATTAATTACAATATCTGCACTTTTCCCCAAACATTAAACGGTGTGGTTCTTCTGAGATGCACACTGAAGAAATGAAGCAAATTCCTAGGTAATTCAAGCACAAACTGAATGGAAACCTCAATTTCAGGCAAAGGGAATACCTTAGCATGAATCACATAAAGTAGAACCTTGCAGGTGTAGACAGGCTTACGGCATCCTATGCCACCTATGTGAAGTAGGAAATGCAAAAGGAGAGGAAAGCCATCACCCCAGAGAAGCAGCTCATTCACAGTACAACAATGAACTCCAAAGCCAAATGAAATAGCATTCCTAAGCTTCCCATGACACAAGATTTCCTATCATATTCCTTTGAGAACCAATGAGGTAAATTCTCCAGGAGAATAAAAGATGCAGGGGTTTGCAGAATGTGCTGTCCAGCAGTCCCATCCAGGGGCCCTGGGACAGGACCCACAATGGTTTCTGGTCATCCTTCCAGAAAACAGGACCCCAGGGAGCATGGTTTTGGGGAATGATGTAGATGGTGTAAATATCAACCGAGTCACGTGACTTCACTCCTCCCGGACCATTCTACTCCTCTGTCAGCACCCCAGCCTGTACAGAACAGGAGAGACAGTCGCAGGAGGAATGAGAATGCAGGACAATTTTGAGGACAGGGAAAAAAATCTATAGCCCAAATAAATTTATGATTGCATGTGGCCAAAAAAGAACAGAAATGTTGAGAATGTTTTGTCATGCATGGTAGGTAGGTTCCATTCATTTACCAGGGCAGGAAAAATGTTAAGTCTCTACGATCCTCAGAAATGCTGCTTCTGAATTAAATCCCTGGGAAATTTTCTGAAAGTGCTCCAGCATGTTCTGTTTCTTGATCAACTTAGTACGCCCAGTGGTGGTCTCTTTACCACCCCCAGGAGATCTACAAAGAGTAGATAATAGCAGTGTTTTACCCTGCCTCATACCAGATGTGTGGCTGCAGGAAATTTGCATGATCTACCTAAGTCTTAGTTTTTCACATTTGTAAAGCAGGACTGATAATACTTACTTCAGGGCACAGTTGTTGATAGATAGAGGGTGTGGGTGGGCTTGGCCTCCAGAGTATGTCATGCATAAATCAGTCTTCATTTAGGGGATTTTTTTCTCTAGGATCAACTTTACTCTATAATTCTCTTTGCTGTTGTCACCCTGCCCCACCCAGTCCGCCCAATTCTGCAAATAATAGACTTTCTTTTTCTGACTCATGATAGAAAACTTGAGACATACAGGAAACTATGAAGAAGAAAACAAAAACCTATACTCCTACAATCCAAAGGAAACACCAGTAAAATTTTCTTAGGTATACTTCCAGTCTAAAAAAAAATTTTACAGTGAAGTTCCAATTATTGATATAACTTTTAGGTTCTTTTCTTTGCCTATCATTTTATGATGACAGTTTTCTCTTGTCACTAGAACTTTTGTTTGCAATGGTATCTGTGGTTTGTGTGTGTATGTGTGTGTGATTATAAAAATGATATACTTTGCCTGGAGGCCTTCTTGTTTCATGACAAGAAATGGAGCACCTATAATTGCCCAAACTCATCATGGCCAAGAGGAAGGGCCAGCTCCCAGGATAGGAACAATTATAAAATGGGACTTGGGAAAACCTTTCTTGGTGAAGCCACATGGCAAGCATATTAAGGGCTACATAAATGCAATCAGCAAAGATCCATGACCTGACTCCCCACACCAGCTCTGGGATGGGGCATGAATATAGATAGACCTGTGAGTCATTGAGCCCTTGCTAAAAAAAAAAAAAAAAAAAAAAAAGAGAGAGAGAGAGAGAGAGAGAGAGAGAGCACTCTGGGAAAGTCATGTGGCCCACTAGGAAACTGAACTGCCTGAAGTATAGCTAAAATGCAGTATTCCTGGTGTACCTATGGTAAGTATGGTTCTGTTATACAGGAAAAAGTATAGTTTTAAGGGAAAAAAGGAAAGGAAAGCAAAGAACATAATCTGCAAGGGGCTAGAAGTCTTCTGAATAAATAGGGACTTTAGAAACAGACAATGGGAGAAAATGTTCAGAATGTAGAAAATAATAGTCATGACCAAATTATTTCAGGATAATTCCTGAAAAAAGGATGTATTTTCAATTGTATTTTTCTATACACATTTTAGTAAAAGTTGAATCGTAAAGCTTATCCAACTTTACTCCTGCTTTTCTTTTTACATGTGACTAAAAATTTCTTACTCACTCTATTAAAATGACTGCAAAATATTCCAGCAAGAGGATGTACCAGAATTTATATCATTGTGTGTATGGTTTTGCATAATTATAAACATCTCAGTAATAAATATCTATGCCGAGAGCTTGGTTTTAGCTTCTTGTTATCATACTTCCAAGGAACAGATACCTAGTAGGGGACCTCTGGGTGAAGAGTATCGACTTTTTTGTAAGATTCTTACTATGCAACACCATTAAAGTTTCAGAAAAATATTTCAATGTCCGCCTCCCTTAGCAATGACTGAACAAGTCTACATGGGCACACCCTTGCTAACAATGGCTTCATCAAGATGGATATTTGCTAGTTTGATGTACAAAATGCCATGATGGTTTAAATTTGCATTCTTTAATGTGATTTCTTTGATTTTGATTTTGATTTACTTGAGATTTGCTTGAGAAACGCGTTTTCCTGTTTGCTTACTGCTCTTTGAGTTTCTCCTGTGACTTGTCTTCGTAGCTTGTGCCTATTTTGCTCCTGGAGTTTCCATGCCTTTCTTGCGAATTGGTAGGAGTTCTTTAAACAAGGATGACTGCTAACCACAATCTGTCTGTTATATTTGAAGCAAATAATTTTTCTAGTTCATTTGTCTAGTAATGTTGTTTATAGTATTTGTGACACTCAAATGTCTTTGATTTTTATTATCTAATAGTTTTTGGGTGATTTTTTTCTCTATTAACTCATGCTTAGAAAAATCTTTCCTAATCTGTTTGCAAGATATTCACTTCTATTTTCTTATGCCATTTTTGAAAACGGTTTCATGGAGTATTCTGAGGAACACTTTTGAGTTTAAGAATTTCAGAAACCAGAGTTTCCATTAGCCACAAAGGCAGTGTTGGGGGAGTGTGAATGCTGCTGCCTGATTTCAGAAGTATGGGACTGTCATTCACTGGCTCACCTTCACAGCACATGCGCTCAGATAGTGCCATCCAAGGTCGGTCAGGGAGGGCTTAAAACTGGCTCTGGTGACTACATTATCCTCTGTTCAAAGAATAATCATTTTCCCTTCTTGAAATGAAAACATGGAAAATTTGTATTTTTGGTATCTATCCATCTCTACCTCTTCCACTTCTCCCTCACTTTCCTCTATCTCTATTCACTTCTCTTTTACATTGCTTTATATGTTCTCTATTTCGTATCTGTCTAACTTCCCTATTGACCTATTGACCCATTGACCCATCCATCTATCTCTTACCTATCTACTTACCATCTTCCATTGATATCTAACTCTTTAATAATGTCTATGAGCCAATATCTATATTTATCTTTCCATTCATCTATATCTATTTCATTATTTCATCTCTTTATATTTCCACAATAGTCTAAAAAGGCATCTAGAACTTTTTATCATCATTCAGATTTCTACAGTGTTGATTCTGTAGTTTATCTAAAATGGATTTTAATCCAACATTTGCAACTTCTAGTTTCCTTGCAAATCCGTTGCATTTTCTCCACCTCTCATTTCATATTGGCCTGCATCTTAACCAGATATTCCTTTCCATTTTAGTCTCTTATGCTCTCACTTCACTTTTAAATTTTATGTTATGAAATTCATATTGTCATATCTTATACTGAGAACACAAAACAGATGCTTTGTAAAGTTTTCCTGCTGGTGTTTTATTTTAATATGCTTTATCTCTGTGCTACGTGCTGAATTACACCCCCCTCCCACAAAATTCATATGTTGAAATCCTAATGTCCTAATGGACCTCACAATGTGACCTTTTTTGGAGACAGAGCTGCAGATACAGTTAGTTAAGATGAGATCACACTGGAATCAGAGGGATCCCTAATCCAGCATGACTGGTGTCTTTATAAAAAGGGGAAACTGCAACACAGACATGTAAACACAGAGAACGTCATGTGAAGATGGCTGCCACAAGCCAAGGAACTTCCAGAAATGGCCTTTCCCTAGATCCTTCCAAGGGCACATGGCCCTGCTGACACCTCAGTCTCAGACTTCTAGCACCTCCTGAAGTCCTGGGTGTTTCTGGACTACATCCAACTACAATGCAATACAGATGTCTGTTATTTAAGCCACTCTGTGGTACTTTGCTAAGGCAGTCCTAGCAATATACCCCGTGTCATCTTTTATGTTTTGAAATTTATTTATGTGTCTGGTGTTTTACTCGGTTCGTGTGCATTATTGACCGTCATGGTTCTGTCCCAGGTAGCAGTGACTGTGCCAGTAAACCAGGCTGGATTTTGTTACTGTTGCTGTTGTTGTTTTACTGTCTACTAGGTTATATTAGGAACGTTCCCTCTCTGATCTAAAGACAAGGATCAGTTGATGTCTGTGTCTCCTGCTCCACACTCATGTCCGGCATCCAGCAGTCACTTGATCTGTTCTGGTTATGCTTCATTGAGAACATTCTTCACCTCTACCCTGGGGCCTGATGACCTGAAAATGCCGATTTTCTTAAATATTTTGGTTCAAGGTGTTGTTATTCCCTTTCTAATGCAATACATGAACATTACAACCTTCAGAAAAGGTGGTCCCCAAGATGTTTTCCTTCCCAGACCATTTCTTTTCCCAACTCCACCCCTCCCTATACAACTCACACCACTTCTCATCTCTGCGCCAGCCCGGATGCATTCCCAGGGCCTACAGTCTCATTAAAATTTGGAGATGTTTGGAAGGCTGTGTCTCTCTGGGTGTAACAAGACTAACTGTTCAGAATATCTCAAAATGCAATAGTCAGTTAGGATGCGTTAGTGCATCCTAACTCCTTTGTCCCATGAAGGCCCTGAGACCCTGCGGGAGGTATAGCCATGACAGCAGGTGCAGTCTCTCACCTCCATGAGGTGATTTTCTTTATGGGCATGTGAATATTCCTCCTTAGGTCTGGCAACCATTCATACATAGTCCTACTTTTTAGTCTTGTTGACATTCTCTTTGCATAGCTTTTTGGATTTTAATAAGTACTTTAATGTCCCAGGAGGAAAGTACAGAAGGCCTGCCATCGACTCAAAGAAAAATGCCGTTTGTAAAAGCTGCATCACATTCCACCATACAGACATACCCTGTGATTTTTATTCATTCCCCCATTGCTACACTTCACTTTCTTTATATATTTTCTCCACAAAGAACATCCTTACAGACAAACTCTTGCCCACACCGCACAGTATGTCCTGAAAACAGATTTCTAACTTTGTAATTAGTGAGACAAAGACATGATCACTGTTTGTTTTGTTTTGTTTTGTTTTGTTTTGTTTTGTTTTGTTTCCAGACAGAGTTTTACTCTTTTAGCCCAGGTTGCAGTGCAATGATGCGATCCCAGCTCACTACAACCTCCTCTTCCTGGGTTCAAGTGATTCTCTTGCCTCAGCCTCCTGAGTAGCTAGGATTACAGGCACACACCAGCATACCCAACCACTTTGGTATTTTTAGTAGAGATGGGATTTCACCATGTTGGTCAGGCTGGTCTCAAACTCCTGACCGCAGGTGATCCTCCCACCTCAACCTCCCAAAGTGCTGCGATTACAGGTGCGAGCCACCGCACCTGGACACGATTCTTAAAATATACTGGCAAAGTGTTTTTGAGACAGCCTTCCCCAGTAAAGTTCTTACCAACAGTTTGTCAAAGTGCCCATTTCACTTAATTTTTCATAACATGATTTTTTCCCGATAATATTATATTTGAAAAATAACACTTAAAGAGACAAATATGTGGGAGTGGGTATAATAAAGATCCAACTGTGCAGAGTCTGTGCCTTCCAGAAGTTTATATCCCATTTGGAGGAAACGTTGGTACTGCAGATGCCTTGAAGAAGCCAGAGTAAGAAGACAAAGGCTGATGTTCCGAGGTGGCTGGGCAGGACCTCTCTAGGAAGATAACATCTGAGCCCAGGCTGGACAGGGGAGCCTTATCTGAAGGAAGAACTTCTTCAGCAGAGGACGCAGCAATGCCAAAGCCTAAGGCCAGTACGAGGTGGTGAGCCTGAGATAAAGAATGCCCGTGAGGCCCCAGTGCAGGGAGCAGATCACACAGGGACTTGTGGAGAGCTTAGATTTTAATTACAAGGAGCCATGTTGGGAGATTTTTGTTTAACAGAGGGATAAGGCAAGGACTAAAGGAGATTCCATTTATAAAAATAAGCCTACTTGTGAAGGAGAAAACAGATAGTAAGGGCACGAATGGAGCCTGGGAGCCTGCTGGGAGGTTGCAGCATAGTCCAGAAAAGTGATGAAGGTGTAGGATTGACTCATTAAGGTGCTGAGAAGTTGTCAGATGCAGGAAACATTTTGGAAGTAATTGATGGAAACTGGCTTATAGGAAACAGAGGCTGAGGTTACTAACCTCCGCCACTGATGGAAAAGGCTGAATGAGGCCAGGAACATTAATATTTCTGTTGCAGCAATGGAACAAATGGGGACCAATGCTGAAAATGTAGATGTGAGAGTCATCTCTATAATCTGGAATCTTAGCAGGGGAAGCAGAATCTAGGAAGGGCAGAGAAAATGGCCTTGCTCAGAGCCCCTCACATAGCATGGCAGAGAAAATACAGAAAAATCCATTAAATGTGAATGAATCAACCATGAATAATTTCTTAGAATAAGTATTTCTCATACAATATTTGGGACATACTTATGTTAAAAAATTACCGTTTATCTGAAATTAAAATTTGACCGGAGGCCCTGTGTTTTTATTTGCTGTGTCTGGAAACCCTGCGTGGGGCATTCCAATAATCCTGGTGGAGGAGGATTTGGTTAAGAAGAATCAAATGGAGCATTTGTATAACTGGAAGAAAAACAGGTGCAATGAATGGTTAGTTTTATTTGTCAACTTGGCTGGGTCACAATGCCCAGATATTTGGTCAAACATTATTCTTCTGGATGCTTCTGTGAGGGTGTTTTGGGATGAAATTAACATTTGAATCAATAGACTTTGAATAAAACTGATTGCTTTCCCTAAGGTGGGTGGGCCTCATTCAATCAGTTGAGAAAGTCTTAATAGAACGAAGACTGACCTCCTCTGGGCAGGAAGGAATTCTGCAGCTGAGACCTCTGGACTTTGAACTGTAGCATAAGTTCTTCTCTGGGTCTCCAGCCTGCCAGCCCACCCTGAAGATCTTGGAATTACCCGCCTCTACAATCACATGAGGGAATTCATTAACATCTCCCTCTCTCTCTGTCTCTCTCTCTCTACAAACACACACACACACACACACACACATCCTGTTGATTCTGCTTCTCTGGAGAACACTGACAAATACACCAGGAGTGTGAGGTGTCCCAGAAAGGCAGAGGTCAAAGAGCTTTGTGGGGAGGGAGAACTGACTTGGCAAACATAGTCCACTGGTGAGCTTAACCTAAGTTGTGGCATCTTATCATTTTATTTGTATTTATTTAATCAGATGTGAGATTCCCGACTTTTTCTTAATGATTACCCATTTCTAAGTTCTTTATAACTACAGCCTTGAAGCATGGAGTAAGGCCTTTCTTTTCTGACATGAATATCTGCAATTTACTTTTGGCAGATGCTTTTGGTGGCCCACGTGGCAAATAAATATAATGCCAGGTGGTGGTAAGTGCTGTGATAGAAGGCAAAATAGCAGAAAGGGGAGAAGCTGTGGCTGCTGTTGTCAACACGGTGGTCAGTGAGGAGAGGACATCAGAGCATAGACCTCAATAAAGTGGGGGAAAGAGTGAAGCCAGTATCTGGGGGGAGATCATTGCAGACACAGGGAGCAGCCTGTGCAGAGGCCCTGGGTGGGAACACGTGGTGGTTGGTCTTCCTGCTGGGGACAGGCGGCAAATTGCAATCAGAGAACTTGGGAGTCAGAGTTGGGTAAGTTCTTGTCCCAACCCTGCCATTCATCAGCTGCTTCACATGGAACAATTCCCTTCTCTTCTTTCAGTGTCAGCTCTCTTGATCTGAAAAGCAACGCAGGTGGATAAGTAATTCCTTATGGTCCTGGTTATCCTTCATATTTAAAGGCAAAGAAGTGTTGTCGTCATTTTTTTCCAGCAGAGTGTTATTTTCAGTGACTGCAGTTTTGCATTTGCTATATCTGCCTATTTTGAGTTCACATTCTAACGTGTGTAGAAATCTTTTGTTTAGAGATTTAACATTGGAAGGCGTCTTTGGGGTGATGGAGCATGTTTCATCTGCGATGAATGATAAAGCTTCCTGTCCTCCCATCTTGCTGGAGTTGTGTTTTTACACATCCTGTGAAGGGCAAGACCCAGTGGGACACTGTCTTCCCAGAGAAATGATTAGACTACAAGAAAAAACCGGAGCCATATAATTTGTGGCACCATGTTAACAGGAGCATAGTCAACACGCAAAGCCGACTCTGCCAGATAAGAACTTGCTTTGGAAACTGGCGCTGCACAAATCATACACGTAGCAGCGGCACATGGATGGGGACCACATTCTCCTGTATCATTAGCTAATAAAGAGCTCGCAGAGGGAAAGCAAATATCCCAGTTCTTTTTAATGACTGCTACTCAAAATAAAAGAATACTTTTGTTTTGTTCTATTGTTGAATTTGCTAAAATACTACCCTTTTTATTTCGCCAAGGCTAAAAAATAAGGAAAATTGGCACCAAAGGAAGTTTCTCACAAACTTATCTTTTTCAGGACAAAGAAGTAATTCAGTCGGATGGAGAACAATATGCAAATTGTTAATAAGTGAAGAAGATCATCCATACCCTGGGCCCAGCAGGACAGACAGAGGTACAGATGGGAGCAGTCTCCCTCTTCTCTGAGCTAAAAGGCCTGAAGTTATCTGCATCCAAAACCTGGGTATTAGGGCTAAGGGAAGGAAACGACCTTTTCAGGTTTCCTCCAGTCTGTTTGCAGGCCTATGGTAAAGACCAGGGTGGGCTGGTGGATTCTCAGTCAAACTCCCCCTGAAACTGTGGGGAGGTGATTAAAGGATTAAAATTTGCATGCAAAGCAATAGATATTCAAACCCTTACTACCCACCCCCCACCCTCAATGTAACAGAGAAGATAAAAGCTGTTTCCTTTCAAAGCTTCAGGTTAAAGATGGAAGAATTAGCCAATATGTAATTTTATAGCGGGGCACTCAGAAAGGGCTGAGAGGAGAGAAGGCAATGATATCCAAATAGCAATCTGTGCTTAGAAAAAAAAAATAACCTCTGAAAAGGGAGAAATGTCATTGTCTAAGGTGGTTCTCTAAATGGGGGGGGAGGAGAGTGATGATTCTTACGCCTTCCCAGGGGACACTTGGCAACAGTACAAATGGGGGTGGGAGGTGGGGGTGCTACTGGCCTCTACTGGGTACAAGGTAGAGGGGATATTAATGCATAAGGCAGCCTCCCGTAGCAAAGAATGAGCCAGCGTCAGTTGACAGACGTTGAGATGGAGAGGCTGAGAAAGGTTGAGAAACAGTGGTCTAAGAAGAAATTCTGGTCTAAGGATCTGTTCTGGTTTTTTTCCAGTTTATCTGCTCAGGATGTTTCCAGACCCATTTGACTATTCCCAAGGAACCTCAACCCGACTCTTAAAGTGAAGCCCCAGGGCTTTGCTTTGTTCAGCCTTAGTGCCTGGAACCTCCTGGCCTATGAAAGCCTTACACCCGGGGAAGCAACTGGAGAGAGGCATCCCTGTCCAGGGCTAATTGATTCCCCCAAGAACTGTGTATCTGCTCTCTTTGCGGTCAAGGAGAGAGGATTTATGAGACACATTAAAACCGATCTGTGTCTTTCTTTGTAAATAAATTGTTTAGAGTTCTCAGATTTCGATCTAAATAGTTACAAACTTTATCAGGCTTTGCTGTAGTGTTGTTCAAAATAAGATCCTGCAATTATCACTCAATTGCTGCCTTGGAACTGAGACAGGCAGGCGCCATGGCCACGGCCCAGGACGGCACACTGCTCGGAGATACAGATCAGGGAGATGCTTCCACTCTATGTTTCCAACAAAGCACAGGACATTCTTTGTAACACATGTCTGTGTGTCCTGAGAGGGTGGATCAGGAGCCAGCTGTACTGTCTGCTTCAAATTTATAAGAGCCTTTTTGAAAAGGAGATTGACAAGGGCTTGCAGCCCTGGTACGGCCTCTGTCAGTTGCAGGGAAGACAACAGACTGTTCACACCTGTGTACTCCGGGAACCAGGGGATGACATGCCACCACATGCTCAACTTGAGATGACTGGTAGGAGGGAGTCTACAAAAAGACTTGGTCTTCCAATTACTTCAATTCATCTTTTAAAAGCATAGCTGTACTTCAATTTAACAACTATATTCCTAAAAATGTTAGGCCATATCAGCAAACATTTTTGTCCTTTTTTCCATGATCACTCCCACAAAAAACAAAAACAAAAACAAAAACAAAAAAACCTTTTGGACATTTTTCTGATTGCTTCCCCATTCTCCACCTCCTTGAAATTTTGATATGATGCACTGTGTATCTGGTTATGTATGATGGTCCTTAGGAAGGCCACACACCTTCATAGTAGCTAGGATCTCACCTTGGGGGCAATACCAGTCTCTTTTAGCATGTCTGTGCTACACTGCATCTGCCCATCTGATTTGACACTGACAGTAGCCACTATCAAAAAGCATTCAAGAAGCCGGACATGGTGGCTCATGCCTGTAATCCCAACACTTTGGGAGGCCAAAGTGGGTGGATCACCTGAGGTCAGGAGCTCGTGACCAGCCTGGCCAACATGGTGAAACCCCATCTCTACTAAAAATACAAAATTAGCAAGGTGTTGTGGCACATGCCTGTAATCCCAGCTACTCAGGAGGCTGAGGCAGGAGAATTGCTTGAACCTGGGAGGTGGAGGTTTCAGTGAGCCAAGGTCACGCCATTGCACTCCAGCCTGGGCAATAAGAGCGAAACTCAGTCTCAAAAACAAACAAGCAAAAAAACAACGAAGCATTCAAGAGCCTGAATTTTTTTTTTAAGTCTATTTTTAAATGGCTCTTTGTGGGAACAAAGGGAAGAAGATTAAAATTATCTGCTAGATAGATTAATCAATTAATGTCTGCAGACAGTCTTTTCTATGAATGGACTTATTTATAAAACTGATTTATACAACATTCATTGTTTAAACTTACTTTTAATGTATACTTGGAACAATTTTTCATGTAATTGCATATATTTTGGACATCCTTTTTATAGATGTGTAATATGCCATGCTAAGTATGTAGGTTATCAAATTTAAAGAACTAGTTTTGTTGGCTATTTAGGCTAATTCTGATGTGTCTATTAGAAAATGCTGCAGAGAACAATGCAGCTCATCTTCATGATTTTTGGATGCATTCATATTATAAAATGTTAAGACTTCTTTTGCCTTTTAATTAAAATGTACCAGCACTTAAATGATCCATTATAATTGAAAAATCTCCCTATAGATTAAATAAAGCAAAACAGTAACAGATCTTTGCATGTCTGTGTCTGTGTGCAACTTAGACTTTAATTTGTTATTTAGCTTAAAGCAATGTTTTCCTAAATGCTACTCTAAGGACTTGTACTTACCACCCCTTCCACCAAACACAGAAACCTTCCAGAGGACCCTTGCCCTCCAATGAGATCTCTATTGTCTTATATTTATTTAACCCTGCTGTCCTAGGTATATCAGAAGTCCCACAGAGTATGCCTGCTTTAATTTCCCAAGGGACCGTATAAAACATTGTTCCTGGTCTGCTCAAGTCAGTTCAGTGAATTACCATCAGGACTTCTTGGAGTCTTCTTTCCCCTAAGATGCCCCAGTTTCCATGTTGTTGGCGCATGTCCAGGTGCAGTATCCCCTCCAAACCTATGACTGGATCACTGACTGGAATTCTCCCTGGGAGGCTGCCCCTTCCTTCACATTCTCAGTTCCATGCCCTGCCTCCCGCTCCTCAAGTAAACAGTTCTTGAGATTTGACCCAGGAAATGTCAAGTCCAACAGAAACTCCCAGAACACTATACCCCGGCCCCATTTGTTTTGAAAATAGTTTGGAAGTATACAACTGCAAACATAAAAGTGCTTAATTATTGCTCAGTATCCATTTTATTTCTAGATATTCATCGAATTCCATTCAAATGTCAATATTAGCAATATTACAAATAGATGGCTGCAATTTTTCTACTGATTATATAAAGACAGACACTTTAGGTAATGGTCACATATGACATGATTAAATTGTTTTGCTGTCATTGTGTTAATTGTGTGCCAAAGTAAAAAGTATTTATCTGCAAATTAAAACCTGCCGGATATTACCAGTAATTATGGCAGTAGCAGTCAAATAAGTGTCCTTGTGTGGTTGAGAGAGTGTTCGAGGCTACGACAAATATCATAAAAATATGATAGTCTATCATGCATTTGAAATACGATCCTCTGATAAATGACTACTTTTTTTTTTTTTTTTTTTTGAGATGGAGTCTCGTTCTGTCGCCCAGGCTGGAGTGCAGTAGCCGGATCTCAGCTCACTGCAAGCTCCGCCTCCCAGGTTTACACCATTCTCCTGCCTCAGCCTCCCGAGTAGCTGGGACTACAGGCACCCGCCACCTCGCCCAGCTAGTTTTTTGTGTGTATTTTTTAGTAGAGACAGGGTTTCACCGTGTTAGCCAGGATGGTCTCAATCTCCTGACCTTGTGATCCGCCCGTCTTGGCCTCCCAAAGTGCTGGGATTACAGGCTTGAGCCACTGCGCCCAGCCAATGACTACTTTCTACTACATGTTTGTTCTCCTGCATATGAGGCAAATGGATAGGAAAATACTTCTTGAATGAGCTTGTTCACTGACTTCAGAAATGGTGGAAACCTTTGCAGTGTCTGCATCTCCCTGCTCTGTACTCAGCCTGGGGCAGCCACAGAAGGCTCCCAGCCCCACACCCAGAGATACCAGAATTACCACAAAAGTTGAGAAGCAGCTGTTGCTTGGCAGCTGAGGCAGAGGATATTATTGTTATTGATTATTGTATCCTGATTACTGTTATCCTTCATGCCATCTTCCTGGTAAGGAGACCCGTAGACAGGTAAGAGCCCATGAGAGTAGTCAATTTTGATCTTTGTGTTCATCTCTGTGGTTTTCTTTCTTAACCGATAAAAAATGTCTTTGTTGAAGAAGGTGTTATGTACCAAATGTTTGTGTGCCCCCCAAAATTCACATGTTGAAGCATTAACCCTCAAAGTGACTGTACAAGGAGAAAGGGCCTTTACAGAGGTAATTAAGGTTAAGTGGAGTCATAAGGGCAGGGCTTGATCCAATAGGATCAGTGTCCTTATAAGAAGAGACAGGAGAGTGCTCAAGTACTCTCTCCACCATGTGAGGACATAGCATAGCAGGAAGGCAGCAGTCCACAAGCCAGGAAGAGAGCCCTGACCAGGAACCAAATTGGTTAGCACCTTGATCTTGGACTTCCAGCCTTCAGACCTGGGAGAAAATAAGTTTCAGTCATTTAAGTGAGCCAGTCTATGGTATTATGTTGTCGCAGCCTGAGATGACGAATACAGAAGGGAATTAAAATAATGGGGATTCTGGCTTAGCTTTGGCACCTGGATTGTCTGTCGCCTGTAGATCTATTGAGCATCCAGACGAGATTCTCTGAGTTGAGTCTCTGTGATTCCTCTGAGGCTTGTTGACCAAAGGAAACAACTGGTCTACAGTCCAAAGTTATATATGTGTGTGTGTGTGTGTGTGTTTGTGTGTGTGTGTGTATGAACCTCGCTGGGTACCTGACTCTGTGACCAGTGTTGGAGACTCAAAGATCTATAAGACACAGTTCTTATCGTTGATAGCCTACAGGTCACATTTGACAGGCTTCCATGAGGGAGGTCTTGTGATTCATGGCCACATCCTGTCCCCAAGCAAAGAACCTTACTGTGAGTTCCTCAGATTGTTGATGTACTGATTAATGCATGACCTACTGACATTAAAAAGGACACTGATTTGTTTCTGAATCATGATGTTTTTCTGATTTGTCTCTGAATCATAAAGTTTTACTGATTGTCGTACACATCCACATTTTAGCCTGTATATGGCAAGCTGTAGCCAATGATTATAACCTCTGTATTGCATCTTAACAAAAAGGGTAACTCTATAGAAGGAGTGGCTCCCTTCCTTCTCAACATTCCTCTAAAAGCCTTCCTACTTTTAGACCCTAGAACACGCCTGACTTTGTCAGTGTGTCTTCCCTGGTCCATCCTCACACTTGATTTCCAATAAACCTGTGGAGTCCTGATAAGATTAAGATAAGATAAGATTAACCTCACTTGGTAGAGAGCCCCAGGTGGGGAAGAACAATGAGCAATTGTTCTGAGAGCCAGTCAATCACAGACAACCCACAGACATACAATGACCTTATTCCACCTATAGTCCCCTCCAGCTCTGCTGGCACCTTGATCTTGGAAGAACCACCTACCAACATGGGTGAAGGCAGAGGACAGGACCTTCCTTTGGGGCGATTGCTCTGGTGCCTCTGTTCAGGGAAGGTGTCACATTCTAAATAGCTGAGCATGGGCAGGAAGCACGCCAAGAGTGCCCAGGTAAAGAATAGTGTCTAGATCTGAGGACACAGTTTCCCAATGAGCTTACATCCCAGCACATGGGTTTTGAATCCAAAACTGGGGCTCAGGGTGTGGGAGACATTAGGAGAAAATGAGACTTTTGAGAGTAATGCCCAGGAACACCCATGGAGTGGCTGAGCCAGAAAGCTGCACATTTGTACGGATATCACCAAACATTAAGCAAAAGGTTTTTCCTCCCTGAAGACCAAAATGACCAATCATGGTGATCAGCCTTGGAAACAAATTAGAAAAGGCTATGCTTGGGAAGCTGGGAGGTACGATGATATTTTAGTGCCTTAAATCTGAGTCGGGGTGGAGATAAGATTCTCTGAGTTGAGTCTGTGTTATTCCTCTGAGGCTTGTTGACCAACGGAAACAACTGGACTACAGTCCAAAGTTATGTGTGTGTGTGTGTGTATATATATATATATAAACATATATAATATATATATATATAATATATGTTTCAAAGTTTTGCTACTACTGGACTGCAGTCCAGAGGGGATGGATATATATATACACACACACACACAACACACATATATACATATATATATATGTTATGTATATAAAGTAGTGCAATGGACTATATTTTTATGTCTTCCCAAAATTCATACATTGCCAAGGAGAGGGGCCTCTGGGAAACCAGTCCTATTAACCCCTAAGGTAATGGTACTAAGAGGTGGAACCTCTGGGAAGTGATTAGGTCATGAGGGAGGAGCCTTCAAGAATGGTACTGCTGCTTTTATAAAAGGGATCCCAGAGAGATTGTTTGCCCCTTCTACCATATGGGGGCACAGGGAGAAGACAGCCATCTCTTAGGAACTAGGCCCTCACCAGACACTAAATCTGCCAGTGTCTTGATCTTGGACTTCCCATCCTCCAGAGCTGAGAGAAATAAATTTCTTTTGTGTGTAAGCCACCCAGTCTATGGTATTTTCATTGGGGCAAACCAAACAGGACTGAGAGAAGTAGTATTGCTGGAACAAGGGAAACAATAATGGTAAAATATACAGGGTGGAGGGGCCCTGGTCTTCACAGACATCACCTTCTTTCTTATCCCTGGACAGAAGCAGCAGAAAACTAACAAGCACTTCCAGCAGCAGGTGCATGGTGAGCACATCACTATCGCAGTCAAATCAAGCTGCCATACAGGATACCAAAGATGGGGCAGCGTACACACCAGGCATGGCTTTCTCAGTTTTGGAGGTGGTAAGTCCAAGATCAAGGTGGCAGCCAACTCTGTTCCTGGTGAGAGTCCTCTTCCTGGTTTGTAGATGACTGGCTACTCTCTGAATCCTTATATAAGGAAGAGAGCAATCATTTCTCTCCTGTGTCTTCTCCTAACAGCACTAATCCCATTCATGAGGGCTCCAGCCTCATGACCCATCACCCCCCAAAACCCCATCTCCAAATACCATCACTTTAGGGATTAGGACTTCAACACAGAAATTCAGGGAGGGGGCCACAAACACTTAGTCCACATCATTAACTCACAACTTCTCTCCTAGTTCCCTGTGGATGTGTGGAAGAATGGGTGTCTCTCAAAAGTTAGACACACCAGGGGAAAGGGAAGCCTGTTGATTCTGTAGAACCTTCCTTGTACTCCCGTCTCCAATTCAGGATCCAATGGCAGGACAGTGGGCAACGAAATCCCCTGAGAAGCTCATGAGGTCAGCACGGAAGATGCCATGAGTCTCCTGTGATGTTGGGAAAGGCATCTCTCTCAGTGGATACTGTGGGGAGGGAAGAAGGGTCTGGGAAACAATGCCTCTCTTGCCTTTTTAAATCTAAGAATTGCACATTCAGAGGGGACTGGGAGTACAATCATATCATCATCTCCACATTTAATTTGATAAAGGATTGATGGTTTTGAGTCATAGAGCTTTAAATATGCATGGGGTGGGGGTGGCATTAGATGAACCCTAGTCTCAAGTCGCTGGGTGAGATGAAGTCAAACAGTATCAAACCCTTTCATTCTGCTAAAAATGAGCCAAGACCATGAGCTGTAGGCATTTGCTCCAAAATGATATCTTGCAGCTTTGCAACTTTCCTTTCTATGGCTGCTGCTGTCCAAAATGCCACTTCCCTCTTAAGTTCTTCTATGCACACTTAGAAAGATAAAATGCTAAGCAGTTGAAAAGGGTTGAAAAAGAAAGATGTAGGTTTAGGTTCAAAGCCTGGCGCACCAGCCCTAATTTCAGATGGGGACCCTGGGCGCCTGCAGCTCTGGTTCGGGTTGAGTGCCTCCTGTCAGGATGTGAAGCTGCTGTCCCCCCCGCGGGGGGTCTCCAGCACTGCTCAGGACTCAGCAGTCAGCCTCTCCTCCCACTTGGGCTCATTTACAGAGAGCATCTCCAGGAACCAGTCATGGGGAAAGGGGAAACGCAGAGTGACAACCCAACATGCAGAAAGATCTCTGCCGCCTCGGTCAGGCTTGTCAGCCTCCCAGCCCTGCTCCTGCGGGAGGATAAGTGAGCAGAACTCAGCGCGGAGAATGAGCCGCAGGCCAGCAGCCCCTGCCTCCGCCCTGTTTGTTGTGATTGCAATGCAAGGCTCTCTGTAGGTGTGGGGGATTCGGGTTAAATGGGTCTCCAGTGGTCCAGCGCTCCCAGTAAAGGCCGACCACAAGAATCAGCGGGCTAGTTATTTACCATAACCATATACAAAACCACAAGCATCAGCGTTCCCTCAAATACATCCGAGACGCTGTATATCTCTTTATTAAAGCCTGTCAGGGTTTGTTATTGCACAGCTTGGCCTTGAACCCCAACTAAACCAGGCTGCTTGAGCGAAGAACCAAGCAATGCACGCGTGCAGGCAGGACCATTATAAACTTGAGGCCAAAGGCAGAGGCAGGGGGAGGACACGTCTTCCTCTCCTGCCTCTCTCCTTTCACTTTCACTTTGAATTGATTTTTAACTACATTCAAGCTCATGATGATAGATGGCTGTAAAATATTTTAATCATTCATAAATAAAGTATTTATCTAGTGTGACTTATCCGGTCTCCTTCACTTTAATGTACACAGCACACGTCACGCTAATCCATTACTATCAATCATAGTTCCAAGGTAGGCAACATAAAAACTTAGAATTGTCATCCTTTCTAGGCCTTTGGACTAAGATCAGGTTTGGCTGCTGTTCTTACCTGTTTGCTTAGTTTTACTTTCCCTCATTCTCAGACATTTTTTTCGAAGCCATGATGTATGTATTCTAGCACATTGATGTCATTTTGAGTTCGAATGCCCCACTGGTTAAGAAAACAGCACAATGTGGAATTTTCAGCTTTCAAAAAGATCTTTGCTACAAAAGAGGTCTTTGCTACAAGACGACTCAGATAAAGAATTTAAGCCAGGCACGGTGGCTCACGCCTGTAATCCCAACACTTTGGGAGGCCAAGGCGGGTGGATCCCAAAGTCAGGAGATGGGGACCATCCTGGCTAACACGATGAAAGCCCGTCTGTACTAAAAATACAAAATATTAGCCAGGTGTGGTGGCGGGCACCTGTAGTCCCAGCTACTCGGGAGGCTGAGGCAGGAGAATGGCATGAACCTGGGAGGCGGAGCTTGCAGTGAGCCAAGACTGCACCACTGCACAACAGCATGGGTGACAGAGTGAGACTCTGTCTCAAAAAACAAAAAACAAACAAAAAAAACAAGTTAGCAATAGTCAAGACAGAGTGGTGGTGATTAAGTGATGTAATCAAAGGATTGCAAGTCCTATTCTAAATAACTCTCTAACTTCAAATTTGACTATAGGGTGGCCAACCTATCCGGGGGTGCACTGAACTTTCCTGGTTTGGGAACTGAAATTTTCATGTCCTAAGAACTTCCTGAGTCCCAGGCAAGCCAGCCTGGCTGGTGACCTAACTATGACAAATTCAGTTTTTGGCATAAGTACATACTGTTAAAACTTGTGTTAAGACACAAGAAGGCAACCATCAATCTATGGTGCGAACTAGATGGAGAAGCTCCCCACTGGTGGAACACAGGACAGTCTGCACAAAGGGCAAACTCTTGCTAATTGACTTCTCCTGCCTGTCGCCACCACCTCTAGATTTTGAGTAGTTGAAAGTGGTCTCTGCGGGTACTTCTGAAGCTACAGGAATCTCTGGGCCACGGATGTCTTCTTCAGGGCTTTTTCCTCCCCTGGTAGCATTCATAGGCTTTCTCAAAAACAGGGCCTTCCCTTTAAAGGACCAGCAAGATGAAAACAGCAAGGCTGCCCTGAGGTAGAGCTGCAAACTTCACAGAGAAGAGGATAACACTCAGAACACTGTGTTCTGTCACCACTGCCACCTGTCCTGCTTTGGCTAAAGCTAATGGTGACTAGGGAAGGAAAGACTCCCTATCTTCAGTCCTGGAGCAGCCCTGGGGCCATCTCTTTGCCTCTTAGGTCCACAAAGCCTCCTGAATTTAGCACAATGCTGGCCCCTGGGGTCACCCTTTGAAGAGCAGGATAGGGGAACTTTGCAGAATGTAAATTATACATACAGTACAACCTTCTGGAAATACAGTGTATGAATGCACTTTGACCTCCTGGATCATGATTCCTTTGTCCCCTACATAAGGAAAACAGAAGACATGTTCTATAAATAGTTTCTCTTTCACCTTTTTAATACCTTTCAACTTTCAACTTTTTTAGAAAAAAAAAAGTTGAAAAACTAAAGAGAATGAAAGAGGAGGAAAAAGAAAGTTGATCAATACCTGTATAACTGAGGAAACCTTTTCCCGTTTCTATTGTATATTGAAAAAGCAACTTAGGAATCGCCCTTGCTTGCTAAATGGTTTACAGAGGTCAGTAATGAGGAACTCCAAGATGCAACCTCAGTTTCACTTGGCAGCTTTACATGGACATCCTCACATTTGGAAACAAGAAGTGAATTTCATCTCCACACACCTTAAAACATCCATCAGGTTAAAATAAGGAGCAGTCAATGTAAATGTTTAACAACCAGTTCTCGGTGGGAAGGGCAGAGGGGAAGCTCTGATTTGTAGGGTCTGTGGATTCCCATGATGTAAGTACTCCCACCATGCTGAGTTCAAGTTACCAAGGTGATGTCACTGAACCAGAGCTGGGAAAACATTCTCCAGGGCTGGGTAAGTGATGGGTAAGCAGGCATCTTCAGCACAAGAGGAGAAACAGAAGGAAGACTGGCTAGAACAGTGGTTCTCAACCCTGGCTGCATATCAGCATCAACTGTTGAGCTTAAAAAAAAATCCCAATGCCCAGGCCACACTCCAACCAATGAAGTTGGACTTTCCACGGGCAGGACCCAGGGGTTTCTGTGCCTGAAACTCCAGAGGCAATTCTAATGTGCAGCTAAGACTGAGAACCACTGCTCTCTCATGGAGCTTGAATAGTATTCCCTTTTGCAGAAATGCCCCAAATACTTCTGAGACGTGTATACCTCTTTACAATAGCTTGTCAGGGATTCGCAGTTTGGACACTGCAAAACCGTGAGTAGGATGGCAATCATTCTTGAGTGACACCTTTTGGCAGGGCTATGCTTGCCATGGTCACACAACCATGAGGGATGAAATGAGGACCTAGGGGAGAGAATGTGATAACCCCAACATGCACAAAGTGCTCTGAGGCCTCTCAGCTAACAGATGGCTGCAGGCCTGGCAGCACTTTTCAGCCTGCTTTGATTGCAATGCAATCTATAGTTGTGGTGATTTGGGTAATTAGATATCCAGTTCTATGTAATATATTCTGTGTTTTCCTTTTTATTTAGGCCAAGGCATTGGTATAAGAATGAATATTTACCTGAAGCAAGTAAAGATATTTGTATATATTATGCATGTAGAAAAGGTGAAAAATGCTAGAAATAGCACAAAAGCCAAAGAAATATCATGATATATCTCTTAATGAAGTTTCTGACATGTGTCTATGGTGTGTTTAATAACTGTGTATGCTGTATGTTAAGTATGGAAAGAACTCTATCGAGATTGAGAGAACTCTTGTTTTGGTCAGGCACTGGGGAGAACTGAATCTACTACTTCCACCTTTTTAAGAAAATGTCCTAATCCTAATACTTTGGGAGGCCAAGGTGGGCAGATCTCTTGAGTCCAGGAGTTCAAGATCAGCCTGAGTAACATAGCAAGACACTATCTCTACAAGAAATTAGCCGGGCATGCTGGCACACACCTGTAGTCCCAGCTACTATAGAGGGTGAGGCAGGGGGATCGCTTGTGCCCAGGAATTTGAGGCTACAGTGAGCTGTGAATGTATCACTGCTCTAGCCTGGGTGACAGAATGAGACCCAGTCTCAAAAAGAAAAGGAAACAAAAGAAGAGGAAAGAAAAGAGAAGAAAAGAAATAAAATAAAATATTCTTGTTGAAGTACATGCACACACAGAACAGTGCAAAAATCACAAGTTTATATCTCAGTAAATTTTCTCAAAATGAATATATCCATGTAACCTCCATGCCAGATCAGAAGATGGACATCCCAGTACACCAGGACCTTCACTTGGTCCCACCTGACACTGCTCTTCTCCCCTTGATGTAACCACTATCCTGATGGGTCACCACACATCAGCTCCCCTGGTCTTTGAACTTCATGCAAATAGAATCATCCAGCATGCACCCTTTTGTGTTGGGCTTCTTTTACTCAACATTATTTGTGAGCTTCATCAACAATGAGACTTGCAGCAGTAATTCATTCATTCTCACTTTTGGATAGTATTCCATTGCATAGATTATGCCCCAATTCATTGATAAATTCTGCTATCAATCTAAGTTTTGACACTTACAAATACTTCTCCTATGAACATGCTTGTACATGTCCTTTGGTGCATGTGAGTTTACAATGTGTCTTTGTTTTAAATTTCTGTCCAATAAAACTCTGTCCAGTGTCTGGTGAGGTTGAAATTCACATAGCACTTCAGGTTATGACCAAATTGCCACTGACGACCTGTTTTTAATGTTCTTACAGGCAAGGTTGTTATATTTTCAAAGCCAAAAGGTGAAAACGTGAAAAACTGCCTGAATACTGAGCCCCTAGCATGGGATAAAGAACATCTGGAAGGAAGTCAGAAAGTCTGAGTAATTTGAAAAAGTGCAAAAAGAAACTATGTAATCCATCCGAGGTGATATGGTTTGGCTCTGTCCCCACCCAAACCTCATCTTGAACTGTAGTTCCCATAATCCCCACGTGCCATGGGAGAGACCTGATGGGATGTTACTGAATCATGGGGGCGGTTACCCTCTTGCCGTTCTTATGATATAGAGTGAGTTCTCATGAGATCTGATGGCTTTATAAGGGGCTTTTCCCCCTTTACTTGGCACTGCTCTGTCTTGCCACCATGTGAAGAAGGACATATTTGCTTCCTCTTCCACCATGATTGTAAGCTTCCTAAGGACTCCCCAGTCATGTGGAACTGTGAGTCAATTAAACCTCTTTCCGTTATAAATTACCCAGTCTTGGGTATTTCTTCATAGCAGTGTGAGAACAAACTAATACAAGAGGGTATTATGTTTGAAAGGAGGCTTAGAGAGGAATGGTTCTCTTTTTTACTGGGTGAGGAAACTGAGGCCCAGGAAGATGAAATAACTCATTCAAGGTCACATAGGCAGAAAGCAGCTGAACTGTGCCAAAGATCTTTTCAACTTCTAGTTGGCTCCTTCTATAACATTAAACTGTCTACATTTTTAGAGCTAGACTGATGAATTTTAGAATGTGCCAACGTAAGTCAAAATGTGAAAGAGGAGAACTTGTTTCAAACACCTCAAACTGAATTTCTACCCCAATAAAGAATTCATAAACACACCTCTCTGTCTCTTGACTTTTCTCTGTCCTCACTCAAGCTGCTTCCCAGTGATACCCAAAATCCACCATGGCCTCCTCCAATTTGTTCTCCAAGTGGACAGCATGGCCTTTGCATATGTAAATATGATCCCTTTATGCCCTTGTAACACTTGTATTGTTCTTAGGATAAAGGTCCAAATCTTCAGCGTGCCCTAAAAGGGCCTGGAGAGTCTCATTCTTTCCATTTCTCTCTTTGGAATGCTCTCCTCCTGTGCTATGCTGCCTTTGACTACACCTCCAACAAACCCTGCCCTATGAAGCCTTCTTTCCCTTAGAAGCTGGTTTAATTATCACTTCCTTGGGAATCTTCCACAAGTTCCTGACTTGGTCCATGCCCCTATTACACCAGGCATCTCCTCTTGGCAGCATCCATTGTAGCTGTAATACTACATTTACTTATCTGGTCTGTCCTTCAATTTATGTTGGTCTCCCTTCTTAGACTCCATGAAGGTAGGGTCACATCTGTTTTTGCTCATGATACCTGATCCTCAACAAATAGCTGTTTGGTGAACAAATGTCTGAATGATTGTTTTCTAGTACTTTCTGTTTCATCATTTGTATTTGTAGACTATCAAAAACAAGTCTGTTACATTTATCAGAATTTTACAAATTTATCACTATTTACTTAAATATCAATAACTATCAATTTAGATGAAGATATGGAAGACAGGCTAATTACATTTTCAGGTAACAAAAAGTTAGAAGCAACAACTAGGTAGAAGAATCAAGATTGTAAAAGTTTGGAATGACAAAGTAAATTTGAGCAATCTTACAGCATGCATGGGACAAAATAGCATGTCCATTTTGGAAGTTCCAGAGGTGAATAATCATGATTCCCGAATTGAAAGAGCTCATATCTGATGGAAATATAAAATGTGAGCATGACCTTACCATAACACTTCATGTGCTTCCATCTGGTGTGAAATTATAAGGTCTCTAAATTAGTACCTTTTCCCCAGGGTTAGGCCTGATTATATGGAACTACCAGACGTAAGACAGCATATGATGAGTTCAGCTTCATTCTTGCTATTGAACAAATAATTTTTCAACTGCTATGAGGTTTTCAAAAACTTTTAAAGGTGATTTGGTGAAATTTTTTAATCTCACCAGAAGAGTATCTGGGCATTTTTCTCAGTCAACTATGACTTCATCAAAAATATCACGTACATACATTTAAAACGTCTATCACACAGCTATCATTCTGAGTGCACTTCTCCCTGCAACCACACCTGGAAGTCTCACGGGTTCTTACCTACAGTAACCTAGGGCATAACCTGGCTGGTCCTCATACATGGCAGTCACCAAGATCCTATCTAGATATCTCTTAGTAGATTTCTCTAAAATTGGTGCCAGCTACCAACTTATACACACCCCGGTTCATATACCTCTAGGCCAACATTAATTGTACTGAACTGTCACCTTGATTCACGAAAACACAAAACGAAAAAGCAACTTTTTGAAACAGATTACAGACACAAACTCTGATGTAAGTAGTAACGCAATACCTGACTGAAATGCTGCCTTTGCCCATGCATAGATTTAATTAATATAGTCTTTACCCTCTAGGGTGGACAGAAATATCCAGAGCTGTGCTATGAATTATGTACATGGAGGTTGTTATAGCCTAAGTTTGAGAGCCCCACTCCATCATCAAAAAGAAAGAAAGAAAAAAGACCAACTATCCATTACAAAGGGAATTGCATAGTTAACCCTGGCCAGGATTCACAGAGAGATAATTTTATTTATGCTGGCTTCTTCTTTCTCTCTTTTAGATATTCCCCATTGGCTTGGACATGACTAACTTCCTTTCCTCCATATCCCACAATTTGGATAAAATAGGCAAACCCAGCTTTGAAAAGAAATTGACACTAGAAATAGAATCCGAATAGGAAACTCTGTGATCAACTTATTTAAAGTATTAAAAATTATGTTCCAATTTTCAATATATGGTCTCCCCAGGTAAAGTTGAGGGAATAAGATTTGGTGCCATTAGATTGGCAAAATGGAAATTATGTTTGGTGATACGATTTGGCTGTGTCCCCATCCAAATCTCATCTTGAATTGTGGTTTCCATATGTCATGGGAGGGAGCTGGTGGGATGTAATTGAATCATGGCAATTGTTTCCCCCATGTTATTATTGTGACAGTAATTTTTCACAAGATCTGATGGTTTTATAAGGGGCCTCCCCAGTTGCTCAGTTCTCATTCTTCTCTCTCCTGCTGCCATGTGAAGAAGAACATGTTTGCTTCCCCTTTCACCATGATTGTACATTTCCTGAGGCCTCCCCAGCATTGCTGAACTGTGAGTCAATTGAACCTCTTTCCTTAATAAATTACCCAGTCTTGGGTATGTCTTTATGAGCAGCATGAGAACAAACTAATACATTTGGTAAATGTTTTATGAGCAGACAATAGCCTCTTAAATATTTCTGAAAATGCTAGAAAGTATAAGGGAAACCAAACCAAAAACTGTGTTGCAGAAATATCTTGGGGCTCTTATTGCTTAAAAAAAATACAGAGCATTCATTATTCAGATTTGTGTCTGTTCTATTTTAATGCTATCCAATTAGATGTTCCTCCTGACAGGAGTTGGTTCCATCTAATAAATTCGTTAAATTATGTCAACACTTATATGACAAGACTTGCAAAATCTTGTTCAGTACTCCCATTACACCTCGTCAGTCCTCATGTAGAAAAGAGAACATCAACAAAAATGGAAAGTCAAAAATCTTCCTCATAAGAAAAAGAAGCTAATGTTTGAAAAGTCAGAAAGATTAATATTTTCTCCTCTTTTGTGGATAGTCTCATACCCCTGGGGCCTCATTTTCAAACTGGCTAAAAATGAAAGGATGAAAGAGTCCACAAATGCATAGCATAATTAGTCTGGATATACTGCAATGAGACATTAAAGGTCAATAATTATTGTTGGATGGAGTGTCTCCTGTTAGATGTCAAAGCATGATGATTCTGTCTGTGGCTCAATGTATGGTCATAACATTTATAGGATCAGGGTGTGGTGAAGATGGCACAGTAAGCACCTTGGCCAATTGTACCTTAATGTATAATTGAAAATGAACTTAGTTGGTTTTAGTGAAGACATTTCTGACTTACACAAAATATGTATTGGATCCATTGCTATTTCTCAGTAGGTTCTAGATTTGAACTTTGAACTGAAGACTGAAAGTTCAAACTGGACCCAATGCATTTGTTCCTTTCCTTCCTCCATGGATCTCCAGCAGCCCTGTTTCTCCAATCACGTGAGGTTTTATAGTGTGGATCCATTACTCTACTATGTGTACTCATGTTTCAGATATCCATCTAGACACCAAATTCTAGACTCTTAAGAGGACAAAAATAGTTCTTGGTGGGGAAGGAGCAAAAACTCTTTATGTCTAAGCCTATAGTACATAAACAAACATGCAGCATTACAATTTTAAGGAGGAAGGAGATTCGTTTTTAAGAAATGTCTAGAAAGGCTCCTTAGAGATACAATAATGAGAAAATATATATTGTACGATGCTGGTCTAACTACTATAAAAGCTGTTAAGGAAAGGAAGCTTGCCTTCTCTTTCATAGTTAAGAAAACTGATATAATTTTAGAAAATAAAATTTGGGGGGAAGAAAGGAAAGGGAATACTCCTTGCCCCACCACTCCAGGATTGCTTTTTACTTCTAGTTGATATGTGCACATATTTTATATGATGATGATCATTGAACCGAGAGTCCACATGCATATTTACAGTCTGATCTGTTTGTGTATCTTCTATCATCACCTTGGCATATTTATGTTGCAGAAAAAACATAGAAGGGCATTACATAACGGTAAAGGTTCAATTCAGCAAGAAGAGCCAAGTATTATAAATAGATATGTACGCTACACAGGAGCACCCAGATTCATAAAGCAAGTTCTTAGAGGTCTTTAAAGAGAATTAGACACCAACACAATAATAGTGGAAGATTTTAACCCCCCACTGACAATATTTGACAGACAGATCAGGACAAAAAATTAACACAGATATTCATAACCTGAACTCAGCTCTTGATCAAATGGACCTGATAGATACATACAGAACTCTCCACCCCCAAACAACAGAAAATATTTAACAGTAGGGAAGATTAAACAATCCACCATATTTAACAAGCAGGGGATGATTAAACGATGCACGGCCCACCTCTTTGCGATGGGAAAAGATGGATTTAGGAGGCACTCATTCTCCAAGTATTCCTTGTGGCTTGCACCATTTATGGGCTAAATTGGTGTCTACTATTTGTGAAACTATTGAAGTGTTTTTGAATGTTCTGAGTGGTACTGGTCAAACATGGACCAACCATTACATAGTTATAACCAGGGACACTCTCTTTAGTAAGGTGCTGGGATGGTGGGGCAAGGTTCTTGTGGATGAAATCTAAAGGAGGTCAGGCACAAAAGTCAATTAAATAAAAAGGAAATGTACAAAGTGAAGGGTCAGAGGCTTTGAAATTGACCCATCTACTACTATAGGCTGGTCCCTCATATTTGGTATCAGAAATTACAGGACAGGGCGAGGTGTGATGGTTCATGCCTGTAATCCCAGCACTTAGGAAGTCCGAGAGTGGTGGATTGCTTAAGCCAAGGAGTTCCAGACCAGGCTGGGCAACTTATGGAGACCCTGTCTCTAAAAAAAAAAAAAATTAGCCAGTATGGTGGCACATGCTTGCAGTCCCCAGTTACTGGGGAGGCTGAGGTGGGAGGATCGCTTGAGCCCAGGAGGTCAAGGCTGCAGTGAGCTGTGATCATGCCACTGCACTGTAGCCTGGGTGACAGAGTGACACCATGTCTCAACAAAAAGAAATTATAGGAGAGAAGGCACAAAGCCTTCATACTAGACCAAAGGAGAAGAGGAAACTCTCGGGTCATTGTTGCTTCCTAACACAGAAGTCCTAGATGAGGCCTGACCTTGCTCTTTAATGCCCTCCCCAGGGGTCTGGTGACAGTCAGCAGCCAGATGCCATCCAAGAAGGGCTTAGCCCTTTATATCTGTTTACCTCCACAAAGGACCTACACACACAAGTATTTGCGAATGATGCTGTCTTCCAAAGCCTCCTGTGCTGTATACTGCTCTACCTGCTTGACCTCAGGTAGATTCAGAAGAAAACTGAGAATTGTTTCTTGACCAGATGGAGGGTTATTCTGTAGGAATTAGGAAGACTGTGTTGCAACATGAAAATGCCTAGGTGATAGAAGATATACAAACAGATCAGAATGTAAAAATGCATGTAGACTGTGTGTTCAGTGATCATCACCACATAAACGATCTGCACATATTAAGTAGAAGTAAAAAGCAATTCTGGAGTGGTGGGGTAAAGAATGTTTCCTTTCCTTTTCTTCCCCCAAATTTTATTTTCTCAAATTATATCAGTTTTCTTAAATATGAAAGAGAAGGCAAGCTTCCCTTCCTTAACAGCTTTTACTTAGACCAGCGCTGTGCAATATATATTTTTCATTATTGTATCTCTAAGGATCCTTTTGAGACATTTTTTAAAAAAACAAATATCCCTCCTTTCTGAAATTGTAATGCTACATATTCACTGTGTACTGTATGCATATCTATGGTTTAGGCATAAAAAGAATTTTGCTCCCTCCCCACCAAGCACCGTTTTTGTCCTCTTGAGAGTCTAGAATTTGAGTCCAGATGGGCATCTGAGACATGAGTACACATAACAGAGTAAGGTAGTCTCACCTTTGTTCATTGCCTGGAATAGACAACTAGATATTGGTTTTAGTTTGAGGCAGTAACAAGAGCGCTAAGATTAGTGGACTGCTGCTGATTTGAATGATCTTCCAGAGACCCAATCCATGTGGAATTAACCCAAAAGCTTAGACCCTTTCTGATCCCTCTGATGAGGGTCAAGAGGCCCATGGTCAGCCTGAAAACCTCTGATACTGCCCTTGAGGCAGTCCCAATTCTCAATCACCCCATGAATGAGCATTCACATTCACTGATGAGTGTTTTCCCAGAGAAAACAGCCCAGAATCCACCTTCCATCAGCTACCCTAGTAGCTACCTGGAAGCAGAGGACTGAAAGATTGGTGCTAGCTGGCTGGGACTTCTTCAGGGAAGCACAACCCAGATGGCTTTGAAATGACAGTATCTGGAACCCGCACAACTTACTGTTGCTGTTGCAGAAGAGCTCATCAAAGGAGCTTCCTCTGGAGGGAATTATGCACAAACAATACTAAAAGAGGTTTCAAAATAACTTCACTTTTTGGGAGAAGGAAAAGAGCACTTAATTTCTGGACTTTTTTGAAAGTCCCTGTCATGTCTTCAGAAATCCCTTGATGGGCTGTTTTATGATCCATCCACAGATTAGGCTCTTCCTGCGCCACACGAATTGCTAAGCACCATTGACTAATAATTGTGCCATTAACCTATGTCAGCAGTGAAACTATTGTGATCCCCGTGCCATGCTCAGAAGAGCTGTTTCATCTAACCTTTTGAAAGTAGAAAATAATTAGACAGTGGAATCTATTTCTCTTTGAATAGTTGTTAACTTACACTGGCCCAATGATATTAATTTTTGACACATTTCTATTTTGACATATTTACTTAGCAAAATGGAACACTGAACCTTTCTGCTTTCCTAAGTATATGTATTAAGTGCTTACTATGCAGTTACTACCAAATTAAAAATGGAAAAAAATAAAATAACCTCAGTTGTATCTCTTATTAAAAATATAGATCTTAAGTTATACTCTCCTTACTGCATACTTTCATCTATTTATTTGCCATTTATAATAGCAAAAATGTTCACTCTTCCTGAATGTTAATGGCCAATGAGGAATGCACGGCCTTGGGCTGTTCTTCAGATCAACACGGAATTCCCAACCACGCACTAATTCCTGCAGAGTGTCTTGGCCTTGGACGCTTGTGCTTCAATAGTCCACATATGACTCTCTTAACCAAGCCAAATGCACTTATTTCCCATTCTGGACACCAGAGGTAGAGAAGCTCAAATCCTACCCTGCAGTCAAAGGCTAAAGAATAAGGTAATTTAAGACTTCAGTGGTGGTTCCAACGTACAGCACCATCTGCAACCCTATTGCAGGAACCCACCCCCAATATTTCAATACAGGTTCTTTCTATTTTCCCTAAGTGTCAGCCAGTCAGAGAAATAAAGAGAAAGAACATAAAGAGAGGAATTTCACAGCTGGGCCGCCAGGGGTGACATCACATATCGGTAGGACTGTGATGTCCACCTGAGCCACAAACCCAGCAAGTTTTTATTAGGGATTTCAAAAAGGGAGGGGGTATACGAATAGGGAGTAAGTCACAAATATCATACGCTTCAAGGGGCAAAAAGGAGAATAAAGATCACATGCTTCTGAGGAAACAGGACCAGGGCAAAATCAGAAACTCCTGACAAGGGTCTATGTTCAGCAGTGAATATACTGTCTTGATAAACATCTTAACAGAAAACAGGGTTCGAGAGCAGAGAACTGGTCTGACCTCAAATTTACCAGGACTGGGGTTTCCCAATCCTAGTAAGCCTGAGGGTACTGCAGGAGACCAGGGCGTATCTCAGTTCTTATCTCAACAACATAGGACAGACACTCCTGGAGTAGTTGTTTATAGACCTCCCCCCAGGAATGCAATTCCTTTCCTATGTATGGTCTTAAATATTATATTCCTTACTAGGAAAAAAGATGTAGTGATATCTCTCCTACTTGCACGTCCGTTTATAGGCTCTCTGCAAGAAGAAAAATATGGCTTTTTTTGCCCGACCCCACGGGCAGTCAGACCTTACGGTTGTCTTCCCTTCTTCCCTAAAATCGCTGTTATTCTGTTTATTTTCAAGGTGCACTGATTTCATATTGTTCAAACACACATGTTTTACAATCATGTGTGTACAATTTGTACAGTTAACACAATCATCACAGGGTCCTGAGGTGACATACATCCTCAGCTTACGAAGATAACAGGATTAAGAGATTAAAGACAGGCATAAGAAATTATAAGAGCATTATTAAGGAAGTGATACATGTCCATGAAATCTTCACAATTTACGTTTCCTCTGCCATGGGTCCAGCCAGTCCCTCCATTCTGGGTCTCTAACTTTCTGCAACACAACCACACAGGAGACCTCAAAACTATCAGACTCCACAGACAGTGCTAAACTGCACCCTGTGGATTTGACATGAATACAGTTTTTCTTTCAGTGTCACTTAACATCATGTGTTACAAATGCTTATGATCTTATGCATTGTATTAAATTTTGAAACATCAGAAGCTTAAAAACTCTACAAAACCCTTATTATTACATGTATGTAGGTTTGTTTCCATAAAGTCAACAGAAATTAAGGGGAAACTATAAAATGTAAATGATAAAAAAGTGTTAAATAATACAGTTTTATAGCAGGCATAGAAAGTTATTACAGGAAGGGATCTTGGAGCTCAGTGGTTCAACGTCCAGGTGAGTGTTCAATGGTGTGATGACTTGTAAGGTCATGCACGGGCCCATGATGTATCCCAGAATTGTACCCAGGACCCAGAGCTTCATGAGCAGCAGGTCTTCTCATGCCCGGTCTCTCACCATGTGTGTTCTAACAGAGGCTTCCCTCACTTCTGGACAGAATCATGGCTCTTTCTTTCCATCTGAATGAGGGCTTTTCATATCATCTCTTTCCCTCTGGGCCCTTCCTCATGACCACTCCCTTCTCCTCTCAGGTATGTTCAAGCACAAACCCATCCCTTGCTCTGAGGATCTCATCCTGGCTGCGTGGCATTTCCAGCCATACACCTTCTCTTTAGCATACATTTCCTCTAATTCCTTTCTTGACATCCTTCATTATGAGCTTCATCTGAATGAAGGTCGCCTTTTCCCATTTTCACCCTCCTGTGTCTGTAACCCCTTATCCTAGGTTCCCATATCTTAAATATTCCACATTTTTATATTGAAGCATCAGGGCAGTGCAGCGGTTATAGATAGGAGCCCTGATTTCAACATGTACTAGCAGTGTGACCTTATCTGGCCTTTCTATGCCTCAATCTCTTCATATATAAAAAGTGACTAGGAATAGTACCCAAGTGGGGACCAAGTGGCAGAATCCACATGAAATCCTTAATGTTCTTCAATTCCTATCAATCAAAAATCACCCAGGGTGTCAGATATCATCCATGGACTAAATCCTGCATCCCTTCTAATGTTTTCCCTCCCTCCCATTTCCAGGTTCCAGAGAATTCCCATACACACTACCTGTTTACACTGACCCTCACTATAAAGAATTTTTGTTGAATCTTGCCTTACCATTAAAATGTGCCTGGTCTGTGATCCATCCTGGAGAACCAATAGTAAGATTATCTTGTTAATTTGAACATTTTTAACCTGAAGTGTTAGTGCCAGATATCAGATTACTAATTATTGCAGAGCCATGTGAACTAAACAGGGTCAGATGTGTGGGACCAAGGGGGTAGTTATAAGCACCTCACAAATCATGCCACTTTTCAGGTAAAAGTCTTCCCCACCTGCAGGTCACCAGTCTCCCAGTCTCTGTGCTGACTGGTGCATTTGTCTTGCTTCCCTTAATAAATTTTAAGTTCAAAGGCAGATACCGTGGTTAATCCAAATGTTGTTATCCCCCTTAAGATGATGCAATAAGTCATCATGGCCATAATTATCAACATCATCATCATCATCAGAGAGTCAGTAATAGCAGGCACCCACGTTAATCAATACCTAGAATGCAGAAACACTCTAAAATGCAGTTAAAGCAAAGGAAAAGATACTATTGCTACCACTAATACCCAGAAAAAAAATCTAACTTATCAAGTCCGTCTTGCTCATCTCTGGTTTTATGACATCATGAAGTAGGCAACTCCAAAAACCACATGATGACAAGTAGCAATGCAAAGCATTATTTGTAGTGACATTAGCATCACTCAGCCTTCCATCTGGGTCTTTAATCTGTAAAAATGCATTAACACCAACTAACTGCAGTCCACAGTCCAGCCATAGATGTTTCATTCATGTAAAATATTGACATGTTGACAGACATAATTACTGAGCTTTGTTGACTCAGAGGGTCAGTAGGATTCTCCCAGCACATTCTGAATCAACAGTTTGGCTGTGTTTAACAGCCCCTACAAGAAGCTGGTTTCACAAAGAGTGTGATAATTCTGGGTGAAGAGGGAAGCTCATAGGACCTGAGATAGAATCACAGAGACCTGATACAATGTAGTGGCTTTGTTTTTTAGTTAGGGTTTTACAGTTCTTCATAGGGAAAAGAAAATAAGTAACCCATTAAACACTAGCAGTATTATTTCAGAAATTTCACCAAACCCTATCTAAGGTGTGTCCTGCCCAGCAAACTGTGTGTGCCAAGTGCTTTGTAGGTTGCCTGGTACATCATTAGGGCCCAGTCAATATCTGATGTTGTCATCACTTCTTGTTTCTTCTATTCACATGGAAAAGTCTTTTTCATATGTGATAGCATTTCCCAAAGCAAATATTCATACCCATGTATAATTAAATTATATACTTATTTGTGATACTGTGATATAATAAAAAATATCTATCTGGTCTTCATCCCTGGTTCCCAGCACAGAGCTCCTGTCTTTGTGCAGGCTGCTATAACAAATTACCATAATCTGGGTAGCTTAAACAACAAACATTTACTTTTCACCATTGTAAAGGCGAGGAAGTACAAGACCAAGGTGCCAGCTGATCTGGTGTCTGGTGAGGACCCTCTTGCTGATTTGCAGATGACTATCTTCTTACTGTATCTTCACCTGGCAGAGAGAGATTCAGCAAGCCCTCTTCACATAAGGACACTAATCTCATTCCTGAGGATTCTATCCTCTTGACCTAATTACCTTCCAAAGGCCCAGCCTCCTAATACAATCACATCAGGAGTTAAGATTTCAACAAAAGATTTTGGGGAGGGAACACAAACATTCAATACATAGTAACTCTTAAGCCCTTATAATTTCCTGAATAGGGTGATAGGAACATCTTTTGTTATAATGTTTCATCTCATTCCCCGGTTCCTGACATGAGAGCCTCTAAGATCCTTGGAACCCCCAGAGTGATAAGAGTGTCCTTTTCAATGCTAACAAAAGGACTAGTGGTTGGTGACTGGTGGCTCCTAGATAACTTCAGAATGGAGGGACAGAAAGACGAAGGCATGATTAAAAGGTTGAAACTTTGTATGGCACCCCAATCCCCTATCTCCAGAGAGATAAGAGATTAAGTTAATCATCAACGGGCAATGATTCAATCAATCATTCCCAAGTAATACAATTTCCATGAAACTCCTGTAATCTACATGTTTCAGAGAACTTCCAGCTTGTATTCACATGAAGGTGCTGGGAGGATGGTGCACACAGCAAGGGCATGGGAGCTCTGCACCCTTCTCCTCTGTATTTTGTCCAATGTATCTCTTCCGTTGACTGATCCCGAGCTGTATCCTTTATATTAAACCTGTAACCATAAACGCAGTGTTCCCCTGAGTTTCATGAGCCATTCTAGCAAGTTATCAAACTTGAGAAGGCGGTTATGTGAATCTTCATCTCGCAGCTGATTGATCAAAAGCACAGTTGGAAATCTGGGACTTGCAACCAGTGTCTAAAGTGGGGGAAGTCTTGTAGGACCCACCCCTTTGCCTGTGGGATCTTCCTCAGCTCCAGGTAGTTATGTCAGAACTGAATTGAATGGTAGGATAGTAAGTTTGTATCCAGGGAGTTGGAGAACTAATTGGTTTGGGGGAAAACAAAGCAGTTCAGACAGTTTGATTTTTACAGCTTAATATCATCATGATAATTACAAAAGCGGCACCTTGGATCACAACATTCTAATGTAGACATGGCAGTTACAGTTAAAATTAGTTCATTCTACACTTATCACCTGCCAAATTCTATGCTAGATCCATTTAAATAGTTAGTCACCTGTATTGGTTTAGGGTTATTTATTTTAAAAGAAAAAAATAAATTTAAACTAAAACATTGTCTGATACTAAACCAGGTTGGCACCCCCTCTAAGAAACATCACCTGGCTTGGTGCATCCTCTCAGAAAGAGAGCCATCCAGTGAAGCAGAAGCACACCCAAAAGCTCTGCAATATTCCTAGAAACTCTCGAATCTCCTTGTTAACAGAGCTACAGAAGGGAAACACAGACAGGAAGCACCTGTTTGACTCAGACAGCGGCCCTAATGCAGTGCCACTCAGGAGCACTCCCTCATTTGGAGACCCCTCAATTACACGAAATTATCAACCCTATTAAATTCCAGCCACTGCCATTAAATATCATTAGGGCTAAATCAGTTATCTGATCACATCCTGAAAAAGTGGATTTCCCGAATAAGGACCTCCCAATTAAGAGAGGCGTCCTATATCAGAAAGCCTAAATTCCCTGAGTAGTCACTTAATTACCATATCTGCAAGTTTCTACCACGCCGATCTCAAGCACAAGTTGCTTGCAAAGCAATGGAATGAAGCCAGCAGACGGGCAGAGAGAGGAGGCGCATTCAGTTATGGGTCTAGGTAATTAACTTTTCAACAAACAGCCCCGGCACTCTACAGAGTTACTCTCACCATGCTCCGCTCTCGCCGCAGAATCTGCTCTTGTAGGTAGATGAACATTTAACCTAGGCATGTTTCCATAGGGCATCTTCAAAATCAGTGCAAAGTATAAACCCAGCCCCTAGCTTGCTTGTTGTTCTCCACGCTTGACACATATCGCATGTCGCCTTTTCCAGGCAGCGTCTTCTTTGGGTGTGCATTGCTATAATTTCTACACCTAGACATGGTTCTTACATTTACGTTTCTTACAGCACTGAACATAGCGTCTTGCATATAGTAAACACTCAACACTTTCTATGAGTGAGTGAATTATGAAGCTGAATATGAGATTTTAAACCCAAAGATTTAAGAAATGTAAAAGCTAAGTCTTTTTCTGGAGCGGTGTTACAGTTACACCGAGATGATCCATAAAATGCCAAATAGTGAGATGAATTTTTGGCAAACACTACAAGTCTATTATGAAACAGCTTATCATAATAGACTTGGATCTACTTGAGTCTAATCATATCTCCCTAAACAGAATTACGAAAAGCCTAATATAATACAACTAGCTTATAATCCCTGGGTATCCCACAAACAAATCAAACTCAAGTTTCTAAACCAGGACACATTATTTTTCCTTTCAATTTTGTGTCTCCTGTGTATGTCTAGACTCTGTTAATGGAGTCACCACTTACCAAGAGTGCCAATGCCAGAAACCTTAATTTCTATCATTTCTTCACCTGCCTCTTGCTAGTCCTCCCCAGCTCTCTGATGTCTCATTACATCTGTTTCCACACGTGTAAGCATTGGCAGAATGTTTCTTTCATTGCCACCCCGGAAATGTCCCTCAAGTCCAGCTTGTCCTAGCTTCACAACTCCTGTCTCAGCTCAGACCCAAATTATCTTTCTCCAGACGACTACCAACAGCCCAGCCTCCACGTGTCCCTCAACAACATCATTCTTCCTACTATATCCAGGGTAATCTTCCTCAATTAAAAACAGAGGAAGCCAAAAAGTTGGATCACTTTATTCTCCTGAGTTTTTTTTTTTTTTTTTTTTTTTTTTCAAGAAAAAGTCAGTTATTGCAAGATAAAAATCTACAGTCCTTCATTTATCATCAAAACTCTTTGCAATCCTGCTTGGATGGGCCCAGATACGTGCCTCATCCTGCAAAATGGAACAACCGTGGGTTCTTCCTGTAAGGTGCCCTGATCCTGTTTGAAGGGGCCCTTGTCTCTCCACCATTTGTTTCAGTAAGCAGAAAGTTTTAACAAATTTAAAAAAATTCCAGTAGGAAACCTTTTCCAGAGGTATGTTTCTAACATGACAATCCATTTCCCTTATTTCTGCATATTTTTTTAATGGCAACTTTGTTGCCTTGGGTGGCTTTTTTCCTGATTGCTCATTCTTAAGCAATTGAAGTCCTCACCAGACCTGACCTTTGATGGCAGACAGGGTGTGCATGTTGCTCTTGGCCCAACTCTTTGCTCACTTGCCCACTGTGTACTGCACAAATTCTCTTCTTGGATGTGGAGCTCAAGATTGCTGTATAAAGCTCCTGACCCAAGCTAATGGCCATCAGGTTGTCTTTTCTTCTCTTTGTTTAAGTAAAATGTTTTAAGGTATCATTTACATACCTCACATTTTAACATACAGTTTTTAAAAATATTTTTATCAATACCTAATATTTGCACAAATCTATGGAATGGGGGTGACATTTTGTTACATGTAAAGAATGTGTAGCGATCAAGTTCAGGGTACTTAGGATACCCTCAACCATTTATCATTTATCTGTTTTGGAAACATGTCAAGTCCTCTCTTCTAGCTCTTTGGAAATACGCAATACATTATTATTAACTATTGTCACCCTATCCTGCAATCAAACATTAGAATGTATTCCTTTCATCTACTCGTATAAGCATAAAGTTTGATGAGTTTTGAGAAATATGTACATCCATGAAACTCACACTCTTATTAAGATACAGAACATTTCCATCACCCCAGAAACTCCCCCGGGCCTCCTTACATTCAATCCTTCCCATCTCCCAACCCTGGCAACCCTCATCCACTTTCTATCATAGTTTTGCCCCTTCTAGAACTCCCGTGAAGGAGTCATATATGACGTGGTCGTTTGTCCCTGACTTCTTTCTGCCAGTATGTTTTTGAGATCCATCTGCATCACTGTGTGGCCTGCCAATTCATTCCTTTCGTTACTGAGCAGGATTTCAATGTGTGGCTACACCGCATTGTTTCTCCATTTACCTGTTGATAGATACTGGGATGTTTCCAGTTTGAGGAAACTAGAAAATACATGTTTTTGTAGAAAGAAAAAAATAAATCATGGGTTCATATCGTATTTCAAATTTACATGAAAAAGTGTAGGATTTCTACTTGATTAGTTGATTTTATTTTGTATCTCCAGGATGCAAATCTGATTTTCTAATAGCATTAACAAAATTACTTATTTCCTTGTCCTATGATATATTGATATGTACACCTGTATAATTGTTTGACATAACAATACTGATATTATAGAATTATTATAGAATGTAGTTTAAGATTTTTCTTTATGTTCTCTCCTTAGCTACGTCCCACATGGAATATATAACTAATTTCTGTGCTGTCATATAGAAATTTCTGTGCTGTCTCTGTATTTTTAAAATTTCATTTTCATTTTGATGCGTAATGTTTAGTCTATAAAACATTCACCTGGTTCCAAAGTCAGATCTATATAGGAAGACCTATTCAGAAAGGTCTAGTGTCCAACCTTGTCCCAACATTTAAAAATAGTTTATTTATCATTCTACCGGTTGTTTTAAAAAATCTAGACATGTGTGACTATCTGTGGGTATTACTCCTTTCTTACACAGAATGCTAAACACATTGATATGGTTTGGCTGTGTCCCCACCCAAATCTCATCATGAATTGTAATCCCATAATCCCCATGTGTTGTGAGAAGGACTCAGTGGGAGGTAACTGAATCATGGGGGTGGCTCCCCCAATACTGTTCTCATGATAGTAAATTCTCATGAGATGTGATGGTTTTATAAGAAGTTCCCAGCTTCACTCAGCACTTATTCTCTCTCCTGCTGCCCTGTGAAGTGGTGCCGTCTGCCATGATTGTAAGTTTCCTGAGGCTTCCCCAGTCATGTGGAACTGTGTATCAGTTAAACCTCTTTCCTCTGTAAATCACCCAGTCTTGGGTATGTCCTTACAGCAGCATGAGAATGCACTAATACACACATGCTCCTTCACCTTAAAATATACCTAGAAGATTACTTCATGAAAACAAATCTTTCTCATTTTTTTACACAGCTGCTTTTGTTTGGATGTACCACAATTAATTTAACCAATCAACCAACAGCTAATGGACATATGAGTTGTTTCTAGACTTTTGTTTATAAACCATGCTTCAATAAATAATCTAGTGCAAATATCATTTTATATTTTGCCAGTATCTTTGGGATTGTCTTCCTGAAATAGTATTGCTGGTTCAAAGGGTAAATCCTTGAGTATTCTTTCTAAATAGTGCCAAATTTCCCTCTATAGGTGCTGTGTCATGTTGTACTCCCACTAGCAATGCACAAAGTGACACTTACCCCAGCCTTAACATAGAATGTGTTGTCAAACTTTTTCATGTTTACCAACCCCATAGTTGAGAAATAGTATCTCAGTATAGTTCGAATTTGCATTTTAGCCAGTTGCCCTTTTAATGGGGAACCAAATCATGTTTCCCTTTACATCTGCATTCACACCTACAGATGTTTTCTAATTACACAGAAGCCCCTATCTCCCTTTGCTGGCACAGTAATTTCTGTTCTCCCCGAGAATCCCCTAACCCCTCAGTCAGGGCCACAGCCCGGGTGGAATTTCACCACCTGACTCTCCCTTCCACGGTGGAACCAAGTTTGCCTCCAATGCAGTTCTGGAGTGACAGTATTCTGGGATAGAAGTGATGTGAAAGGCAAAAAATACAACTTTGCAACTCTTTCCAGAAATATATTTTTCAATAATTATAGATGTCGTTACTTTTACATTACAACTTTCATTTTCCCTTCCTTGCTCAGAAAATACCACTGTAATGGATTCAAATATTATGGGAACAAGTTGTTAGAAGAGAACACATTATCTTACTCTGCCACCTGGACTTTGAGTTCCGAGGCCCTGGGTTGGTAAACTCTAAAGAAGATAAGCTGGGCTCCTCATCTATGTTAGCTATGCTCAAAAGGACATCTGTGATCACATTCTTTTTGCAGCCATGCATCAGACTTGGGGAAAAAAGGTAAGAATAAACCATTGTAAAATTCAGCTACCACTTAACATCATGGTGGCAGAGTGAGAAAGAGTCAATGTGAACTCGATTGCCAAAGCATTACTACAAAATAAAAGTCAACCTCTCCTGATATCTCCTGCCATTTCTTTCTGGGAAACTCTGTCCACGTGGCATGGACTTCGTCAGCAGGGGGACTGAGTCCTGGAAATGCATGGAGCTCTCCAGGCACTGACAGGAACTGACCAGGCTAACCAGAACCTCCAAGGACTCACCCACAATCCCGCCATCGGGTCAGTGCTTTTGTTCTCTGCTCTGTCTCACACTGTCCTCTGGAGAGGTTTAGGCTCTAAAGCCAAAACCCTCACCCTTTCCATAAACAGAGTTTGTAATATTTTAGTGTAATTTCACTGAGCATGTTGGGAAATGAAATAGCAGCCCACACCCAGCGGTCTACTTAAAATGTCAGCAAGAAAGGCAAAAATTCACTCCCAGGGTGACAAAGACCACTCCAATCCTTAGAGAACGAGCTCAGACATCTACTGAGAACCAAACAATCATCTGCAGAGGGTAGCCGGGCTAAAGGAAATTGTTTAATCAAAATGGGCATGCTGGTTTCAAGAGCATGAAGGTCCAACCTCACATGTGCTTTGGTCGGGAGAAGCAAAAAAGCAGGAGGAGGAACTGGGGGCCACATTTAGATCCAGATTACTGGGTAGAAAAGTACAGACATAAAAACTCAGAATCAGACGGTGGGTTGGCAGCAAGTGACTTTTTTCCCATTAAGTAGTTTGTGGGTGGAGGCAGATCTCCAAATACTTCGTGGCAGTGCCACTGAGTAAAGCATGGTTCGTGCCTCCATTGGTTAATACCAACACTGACACATGCTCCATCCTCCTGTGGAACGAGAAATACTTTCATTGGCATTATTTTTGGGTAGACCTTTCTTCCTCTGGTCAAATTATTTCGCATGACACATTAAACTAAAAACTGTCCGCAGAAGTGGCAATACTGAAGTAGTGATGATCTCATTTATTTGAGGTTTGACACAAGCCAGCAGAGTGTTTATGACTCCCAAGCAGCCATCAACAAACCCCAAAGGCTGTTATCAATACTAAGTATTTGCCTTAACTAGGACATTCCAATAGTGGCTTCCCATAGTGGTCAAGTGGTAACCTCTGTGGTCAGCTTTACTTGGTGTTACAAGTTATATAAGATAATTACTGGAATAGCTGGTTTAAATTCCATCTACCTGGGCTGATGGTAACTGTGCCAAAGAACACATTGTCATTAGCATGTTCAGTTGAGAATTACATCAGATTGCAATGAGTGTAATGACCTCAAACATTTACCCATAAGACCAGGGGCTTATTATGATGTGCCACTAATGTAAAGAGACTGTAAAACAGTGCCCTTCAAACCTTAAAGTGCATGCAGATCACGCAGGGATCTTGCTAAACTGCAAACTCTGATGCAGTAGGTCTGAGACTCTGGATTTCTAAGAAGCTTCCAGGGAATGCCCATGTAATTGGGATGTAGTTGGTCCATGGCACCTACTTCGAGTAGCAAAGCCGTAAAAAACACCAAATGTAGAATTCAAACATTGTCATAATTTTTCTCCCTTCAAGGCAATCCTAGGAATGTAAATTCCAAATTTGTAGCCACTGATCAAAATGTTCTTTAATATTTCTCTTTTAGATACAATTTTGCAATGTGTTCTAAAATCAGTTCAGGTTATTTTCTAATTACTCCTTCCTTTTGGCTCCTGATAATAATGCCCCACTGGCTTGTTCAACTCATCTGCTAGCCTTGGTGCCAAAAAAGGCATGAATTCAAAAGATGGGCTCCTGCGTCCACGGGCAAGTAAACATTTTTCAAAGTTGTGCGGAGTGATGGGAACTGTTCTAAAAGGACCTGCAATCATTTGGAAACTAAAGTCAAAATTCTCAGTTAAATACTAGTCTTGATCATTAGCTCTTCCATGCAAAAATAATCAAAAAAAAAATAATAGTAATAATATAACTAGTACTTAGATGCATTTTGGTTTTGTTTTGTTTTGTTTTTGAGACAGGATCTCGCTCTGTTAAGGTGCATTTAGCCATTGGCTATAAGCATGCTATAACAGCTTCCCCCCTCCCCGCCATATCACCTCTGGGCAGCATCTGGGAACTTTGTGGGACTACCTCCATGCAACATCAATGAAATAATAGTAATCTTTATATTTCATATGGTGATATTATTTACATTTGTATTTGCTATATAAGATTTACTATGTGCCAGACACATTTCTCAGGGCTGTTTTACATGCATCCACTCATCTGAGCCTCACAGCAACTCTACAAGTAAGTTACCCTTCTTACCTCCATGTGCAAGCTGAGACACCTGAGGCACAGAGCGATACAGTAGGGTGGGGGGTTCTACCAAGTTGGTGAAAAATCAAGAGCCCGGGCTCTGTCACTCCTGCACCTTGGTGGCTGTTGTCATCAGGAGTTGGTTTGCTTGATGCAGATAGATAAGTGAAAGCCACTACCCACTATGACTTCTGTGGAGCTTGGACTCCCCAACACACATTTCCCACCTTTGCAGCTGCCTGTGCGTGGTGATCATGCCACAGCAGGGAGGTAAGGCCTGGCCTTGGCATGCTGAAGTCCAGAAGGAAGCACTGAGTTAAGCTCACAAGTAAGAATCAAGGACATTTGGGTCATCATTTGAAAAACCTTTGTTATAAGTACCAACATCATGAAACATTTTTATTTTGTGCCTGAAGGAAGAATTGCTTCATACAGTGGTAAAAAAAAAAAAAAAAAAAAAAAAAAAATTCTATGAAACCACTGCATTGAAAATGGCTAAAAAATATTAGGACCCATTGTAGATAAAGATGTTTTATCAGGTTCCCTTGTTAAGGAGTCTGTTCTGGAGCTCCTAAGACATGCCAGGAGATCCAGCAGTAAGTTAAGAGTGACTTCAAAGACAGTCCTGTTAAAATAGACACTAAGCGTGGCACTCTGGGTCTGGCTTCAGGTAGTAATTGATGTTTGGGAGGTACGCATTTTATTTTATGAAAGGAATAGATAAGTTTAACATCATCAGATATTTCTCTCTCTCTCTCTCTCTCTGGAAGCAAAGAGTACATCTGCTGTGTGTGAATCAATTTAAACTGGTGTGTGACGGAAATATTTCATAGTGAGTCACCCATGTAACTGAAAAAAATTATAACAGTAGCAAACACGTAGATGGTTTATGCTGTTTATAGGTATTAACTATTTTAATCAGCAAGTTGATCCTATGAGACAGGTACTATTATTATTCCTATTTTTCTAATGCAGAAACTCTATAGAGTTCTGTGACTCAACTGAAGGGCCAGATGGGGAGTAAGCCATGGGGATAGAATTTAAGTTGGGGCAGTCTGTCCTCAGTGCCACTGCTCCTGCCCTCCAGGAAACTGCCTCTCCATCAAAGTTCCTCTCCTGATCTTGCCTCCAGGGACCTCTGCACAGGCTCCTCCCCTCTTCTTGCAGTCAAAATCCTGCCCCTAATCCTCAAGGAATGACTCCTCTGGACTCCCTCAGGGTTAGGGTTGCCAGATAAAATGCAGGATCAAATATTGCATAGAACAGGTTGGGCACGGTGGCTCACACTTGTAATCCCAACACTTTAGGAGGCTGAGGCAGGAGGATTGCTTGAAGCCAGGACTTCAAGACCAGGCCAAGACCAGGGCAACAGAGTGAGACCCCATCTCTGAAAACAAAATTAGCTGGGCATAGTGGCACATGCTTGTAGTCCCAACTACTCAGGAGGCTGAGATGAGAGGATCACTGGAGGCTGAGGCTGCAGTGAGCTATGATCATGCCATTGCACTCCAGCCTGGGTGGCAGAGTGAGACCATCTCTAAATATATATTTACATGCAGACACAAACTATACACACATACATGTGCACACACGTATAAACACACACACATATTATATATTGCATAAAACATACTTATACTAAAATTCTATTTATTGTTTCTCTGAAATTCAAATTTAACTGGTTGTCCTGCATTTGTATTTGCTATTAGGTTGGTGCAAAAGTAATTGCAGTTTTTGCCAATTATTTTTGCACCAACTTAATATATTTGACATTCCTACTTAGAGTTCAGCTTCAATATCATCTCCTCAGAGGCCTTTCCATAGACTCAAGAGCACACACCCTCCCCACATTGCCATTGTCCCCTCACTGTAAATCTCTGCATGGTACTTGAGCACATCTGACTCCTGCTATAAGAATGTCAACCACTGAGGCAGAAGACAGACATGCTTGTCCATCTGGGCTACCACTCTATAGACTGGATAAAGATAATGTGGCACATATATACCACGGAATACTATGCAGCCATAAAAAAGGACGAGTTCATGTCCTCTGCAGGGACATGGATGAAGCTGGAAACCATCATTCTCAACAAATGAACACAAAAACAGAAAATCAAACACTGCATGTTCTCACTCATAAGTGGGAGTTGATCAATGAGAACAAATGGACACAGGGAGGGGAGCATCACATCCCAGGGCCTGTCAGTGGGTGGGGGGTTAGGGGAGGGATAACATTAGGAGAAATATCTAATGTAGATGACGGGTTGCTGGGTTGATGGGCAAACCACCATGGCATGTGTATACCTATGTAACAAACCTGCATGTTCTGCACATGTACCCCGGAACTTAAAGTATAATTTAAAAAGAAAAAAAAAGTCTAAAAGAGTCTCTGATGAATAATAGGTACATGATAATAGTATGTGGAAAGAATAAGTGGATGTGTGTCACCTGCTGCAAAGACTACTGGAGGATGTTTCCTTACCTCCAGAGAACACAGAAAAGTTCACCAGAAGATGTGCTGTGCGCTCTTGTCTTTTCCATGCTTTGTGTGAATAACTTGAAACTAAACACACTGTCCTAATTTCCTAGTTCAAGGGCGATGAATTTCCCAGTGCCTGATGATTATTTATATTTTAAATATTTTGAAAGAAATGTCAGTTTCCTTGCAACAAATTAAGTGTATGTTCTTGAAAATGGAGAGCACGATCCCCTGAGCATGCATGGTAAATGCCCTCGAACACCCAAACAGAATCCACATCTTTGAAAAACACTTTGAACACAATAACAGCCAGGAAGAAATGGTCTATTTTCATACAGCAGCCCTCCATATACTACAGCAAATCAAACACATTATTTCACTAATTCTTTTTTACCTGTTGCTTCAGGTGAATGAAGTCACAATGTGTATAGAACAAGTGAGTGATCCTTTACAAAGATTCTTGTTCCCACTAGAGATTTCAGTGTGGCAAGGAAATAGCTCTAGGGTAGATTATTTTATTGTTTGATAAAAGGTGAATCCAAATGAAGTAAGAACAGGAAGCTTGAGACTGTCTATGCTGCTCAATCCACACCATTTCCAGAACGGGCCAAGCACTCAGAAGTGTCCTGTGGCTGTTTGGCACTAGGAACTCACAGAAAGTAAATTTTTTGTGTGTTTTTTCATTAAAACAGACTAAGAAATTGCTTAAAGGCAAGTTCCATATGTTTGGCTGTTGTTTAAACCTTAATTTCTTAAATACATTTGAATAAAACTATGACAGAAGAATCACTGGTTGCTAATTTTTAAAGAGTGCTTTAATTTAAATATTAGGCAAAGATAAAATGAATTATTGACTTTATAGTTATAATATCTTAAGTTGAAAAGACTCTTTTACTTTAATCATTGTGGAGAGAAGTATAAGAAAACTTTTAAGACTATTAGGGGTGCAGACCACAGTGTGCAGGCTACATCTACTCTGCATGCACCCTTCTGAAGTTCTTATATCCTAACCTCCTTTTTCATCCAACCTTAAATGATACCACAAAAATGCACTTATCGACCAAGGCTTTTTTTTTATGTCAGAACTTTTCTCAGAGTGAAAAACACCAATAATACACATCCTCCATTTTCCTACAAATCCCTCTTCTTTCTCTATATCTTATCAACCTTTCAACGATTTGATCAACACTTTCCATTAACAAACTTTTAAAGTAAGAAAAATGGATGATGACTGCTTAAAATGAGAATCCTAGCGTAAAAATCATTGATTCTTTATCTGGAAATTCCAAAATGTCACCCAATGTAAAATGAACTGATTAATGAGAATTTTATACTAAACAACTTTCTCATAAAATATTATTTTTAAAAAAATAGGGAGGAGTGAAAATGAACTTACTCTGAGGTAAACGAAACTACTTATTTTGTGTTTGGGGGCATCTGTGGAACCATTTAGAAGTACAGAAGCCCTCTCTGAAGAAAGAATGATTTGACAAGGTTATTTGAAACTTCCCAACGGCAATCTTTTCAAAGTCTCGCTGTTCTATCAGTTACTGAGAGAGGGATATCCAAATCTCCACCTATGGTTGTGGATTTATCTATTTCTTCCTTTAATTTTGTCAGCTTTTGCTCAAATGTGGGAAACACTGTTTCGGGAGACCAGGGAGGAGCTACGACCACTGACCCTAATGAACCATGATGTAGCTCTTTGAACTGCTGTTTACAGAAGCCACTGCCCCACACGTTTGGCAATTCTATTTTAAGATACGATCGGGTTTTGGTCTATATGCAAAACTTTCCCTGAAGTGTCATTAACCTTTTCCTGAGTTGTCATTTTTCTCAAACTGTTGACTAAGGGTGAACATCTGTTAAGAAATGCCACCTCCCGTCTGAAAAACGTGGAGCATGCAAATCCACTGTAGGGAAGATAACACGCAATCACTATAATGCACAGGCTTTCCTTTAAGTCAGCATTGCCATGTAATCTCTTCAGCATGCAATAGCTGCGTAGACATTGGGATGTCTCTTAACTGCTCTGAACTCAATTTCATCATCTGTAAAATGTCTATGAAATAACCATATCATTAGGTTGAAGGCCATGAGGATTTAATGAGATAAAGTGTATATAAAGTGCTGTTCATATAGTAGGTGCTCAATAAATGCTAGCTTCCCTCCTGTATTTCCATTTATTTACTAGCAAGGTCGAGAGCAGATGCATAAACAAGACTGAATTTTCTAGTCCATATTTATAGATCTTAACTCATGTTCAGTAATTAACATTAATACACACAAATGAATATAAAACAAAAACGACTTATACACACTTTCAGGTGTCTCACACACAAATGCTTTAAATGCTGTTGAAAAGTTTTGGGACCTTCTCGGTAGCTTTGAATATTCTGTTCATCAATTTTCCTTTGCCCTCCAGGCACCATTTGGAGGTCTCACCGCATCCTTCTCTCTGTGACTCCCTCTGGTTGGCGCCATGGCTGGCAAAGTCCTAGGGGATGCCAAGACAATTCCCTTCCATCAGAGCATCCGGAGAAGCACACCACCTACAGTGCTCCTGGGACAGGTCCAGGATTTTAAATGTCTGTTTAGAACCATTATCTGTTCTCTATTACACATATAGGAGACAGTCCACGAGCATTCATTGCATCAAGATTAAAACATACTGTGTTGTAGGTAGGGAAGATACACATCACTTGGCAATTGCACTGCATTTGCCATTCAGGTTCTCAAAGCCTTGAAAGACAGCAAATATCGACAATTCCCCAGCGCGAGATGATGAGAGATATAAACTAAATGGCAGAGATCGAAATCTCTTCTTGGGCATTCCATGACACTTCAGACAGCTTAGTGCCAAGAACACCCGATTTAGAGTCTAAAGACCTGGATGTGGACCTGAATTTTAGTTTAGATACTGGTGCGTTTCCGAACCTCAAATACGAGACCTGTAAGATGGGGGTAATAAAGACTTCCTCCCAGTGTTATTGTTCAAGAATCAGATAAAGCAAACATGTGAGATACTGGGATCATCTCTGCTTACCTTGTAAGAGGCAGACTCTAAATCATTTCTAGGAATTATCAATGTCTATACCTTCAGTGCTGTGACTATTCTCACCTTTTGCCAGTAACTTTCCTCCAGCTGGAGTAAACTGTAAAACTCCTCACTGGTATCACGACACTGTTTAAGGAGGTGGTTTTTCAGATGAGAGCACCAAGGCCAATGTAAATGCCACATGCATCAAATTCATGTGTGCTGATTCACAGACTAAGAGTCTTGGAGCTCTGCACCTTCTTTGTGACAAAATAAACTTGTCATCAGTAACGAAACTTAAAACTTGGCTGTCGAATCCTTAATGCTCTTTGCCTTTAAAATAAAATCTGAAAAACTTTCAGTTCTATGTATTGACATCTTTATCTCTGATATATTAACAAACCATTAGCAGTTTAGGGGCTGAAAGGCCCGAGTAGTGTTATGCATGATGTCTGGGACATAGCTGAAATTCAAGGGTTTCACACCATGACCTGTCCATTATTTCAACTGAAATCTCACTCCTGTACCTCAGGCACCCTAGGCACAGGGGATATTCTCAGAAAATGGGATATTGGTGGCACTGGAACGTGCAGACAAGACCTTATTAACTAGAATTATCATTCAACTTTGTAAATTGCTTTAAAACCGAATGCCATTCTCATGGATAATAAAATATGACACCCAAGCCAGTTCTCAACACTTTGAGATCATTTGAGTTTGGATTAGACAAAACTCCATAAAATATACACATTTGCATGCACAGAGAAAGATCAATATTATGTGTACCTGTACTTGGCTTACCAATTATAAGTGGATTTTTCATGTATTTGTACATGGTTTATACCCACTTATAGGCATATATAAATATTTACAATGAAGCCAAAATTTTTTAAAATGTGCTCCAAATCAAGTTCATACTCATTAAGAAAGGAAGAACAAAGTACAGCAAATTCTCCATTATTTGTGTCAGTAAGGTTAAGGCACAGATTCAGATTTTGCTTTGAAATGCAGAATGTGATGATTTTCAGCATGTTTATTCGTATTAAAAATTTCCCCTCAGGACAGGTGGAGAATAGATAACTCCACAGCTATGAGAAGTAGTGTGGGAGTGAGTCAAACAACAAAATATACCAGGTGCATGGAATTTTAAAAGCTTAGAAATCACAACATTCCCATTTTCCAGGTAAGAAAACTGAGTCTTAAACCACAGTGGTAATAAAGAAAAAATTGTTCATGACATGTGCTAAAGACAGGAAGGAAGACTTTATTCAATGGGAGACTATTGTAATAGGGATAGGGGCCACTGCAATATAATTTTTGAGTGGGAGAGAAAGATTGGGACTAATTCCAAATACAGCAAGACCAAGTGGAAATTTACAGCCAAGGAACAGGGTAGGAACCAGTGGATGGAAAATTACTAAGAGGAAACATCAGAGGTAAGAGGAATATACTTATTTAAGACAGGAAATCAAACACATTATTTCACTAATTCTTTTTCACCTGTTGCTTCAGGTGAATGAAGTCACAATGTGTGTAGAATAAGTGAGTGACCCTTTACAAAGATTCTTAGTGGGATTCTTGCTGAAGACAGGTCAGGGTGATCAGCCATTATGGGGGATAGTGAAGGATTAGGAATCTGATCAGACATAGACGGTGATCGAATATTGAGGGGGAGGGGTTTGGGGTCAACTGACTTAGCAGGATTCTTGCCAACACTGGATCATGCATAAGAATTCAAACATCAAGACCTAGTCGGGGAGAGACTTTAGAAGGAGAGAATCTTGGCTGGGTGCAGTGGTTCATACCTGTAATCCCAGCACTTGGGGAGGCCAAGGCGGGTAGATCACGAGGTCGGAAGTTAGAGACCAGCCTGGCCAAGATGGTGAAGCCCTGTTTCTACCAAAAATACAAAAATTATCCAGGTACAGTGGCGGGAGCCTGTAATCCCAGTTTCTTGGGCGGCTGAGGCAGGAGAATCGCTTGAACCTGGGGGGCAGAGGTTGCAGTGAGCCGAGGTCACACCACTGCACTCTAGCCTGGGTGACAGAGCAAGAATAAAAAAAAAAAAAAAAAGAAGGAGAGAATATTTGTCATTCATCAAAGCATACCACAAAGCCTATTCCCCTTTTCCTTTTGTTTATCTTTAGTTAACAAACACTTAAGTCAGTGTAACTGTGCACCAGGCACTATTGTAAGGAGCTTTACACATCTTAACTCAATTATCCCTCTGGACCACCCATGGAGGCAGTACCATTATTAGCTTTGTTGTACAGGTGAGGAAACTTAGGCCAGAGAGCTTAGTAACTTGCCAAAGGTTGCATAGCTGGTAGGTAGAGAAGGGATGGAGTGAATCTAGGTTTTGTGGGGCCTGAAACTTACACAATTTGTGGAACTATATAAGAAAAATAATACAAAATAGAAAATACAAAATAAGTCATAAATGGGAGAATAAATCATAACAAATTACTGACACCTTGAAGATTCAGGGCCTTTTGAATCTAGTTGGAGTAGGGAAGCCAGTGTGTGGTCAGGGAACATTGCTAGTCAATTGACTATTGATGAGATATCAATATCAACTACTCCATTCAAGAGATATTAACTATTCCATAATTTGCTCCCAGGACATTCCATCTGCATTTCTAACTCATCTGCTTTGCATATTACGTTCTTTGACTTCATCAGGGCCTTCCTTGCCCTTCCACTTCCCCTAATCTTACTCACCCTGCTGTCTGGGATCAAGTTCTATACCATCCTTGACACCACTAAAAGCCAGGGCCATTCTTCCCTCTGTGGTCTCCCATAACAGTGTTTCCCAGGCTTTGAGCTGTGACTCATTAGCAAAGGCTGACAAAATTAAAAGAAGAAATAGATAAATCCACAAGCATAGGTGGAGATTTTGATATCCCTCTCTCAGTAACTGATAGAACAACTAGACTTTGAAAAGATGGACACTGGGAAGTTTCAAATAATATTGTCAACAATTTGACTTGTCCAGCTGTAGTAACTACAAAACTTCAGAATACATGTTCTCTCAAATGCATGTGAAACAGCCACCAAGGGAACCACATCATGAGCCATAAATCACATCTCAGTGACCTTCTGGGAATAGAGTATATTCTCTGATGGCAATAAAATTATATTAGAAACCAATAGCATTAAGACATCTAGAAAATCTCCAAATATTTGGAAATTAATAACATACTGCTTAATGACTCACGGGCCAAAAAGGAAGTCAAAAATTAGAAAATGTTTGGAGGACCTATCATCCTTTGTTACAGAAAACTAAATGTATTTCCCATCACATGTATAGATATGGAGGGAAAACATCGGATTTTAAGCTTTTTCTCATTTATGCCACATCCTGTGATCAATTAACCCTCAAATTACTAAGTTAGTAACTTCCAGCTAATGCACGTCTCTTGTAATTTTCAAGGACTAAGCAGAAAGAATAAAACCTTGTATTTAGAAAAACACAGAACTTGCAAAACATAAAAATAGCAAGAGGAGGGTGAGTCACTTCTCCTGGAGTGCTTCTGAACTGGTAACCCATTTGAACCTAGCTGCACTCGCAGTTGAGAACCTTAAATCTGCACATGCAATTTGCCATTGGTTCATTTTCTTCTGCAGAAGATGGGAATCTCATTCACATAATTTTTGTACAGTCCTCTATACGATACCTTCCGCAGCTGGGTACTATGGAGAGATTGGCAGGATGGCCTCCTGGATGACAGCAGTGTCTCTCTTGGAGTTATTTGCCAATGAGCTAGCTGGACTGGAGGCTCTTCTTGCCCAGTAAGAAAGACTAGGCGTAGTCTCGACCGCTCACCTTGCCTCTGCTCAACAGCCAACGTCTCCAAACCAGGTTTGTAACTCCCAGAGCAACTGGCACTTAAGCTTGATCTGCTTTTCTTCTGCCATTTTAGTGGCTTTTTCAAAGAACTCTCTAGAAAAGTAGAGCAATAGGGAGCAGGGTCCCTGTCCTGGAACACAACCCTGATGTATCCAACCACTTTTGGCTTCAGTATATTTCTCCCCAGTATCTGAGCAGTGATGTCCACAATAGTCTGTGTCCTTCTGCCTGAAAGTGTGATACTCACTCAATACCTCCCTAGGCCCTTTGCTAGACAGGACGGAATGCATTAAAGTGATAACAGATGGACCATTAACTGGCTCTCCCGGATGGAGTAACATACCAACTCAACACAGAAGATCACATTGGAGTCATCTCGGCACATACGTTCAGAAATACTCATTTTAAAACATCTTACAGTGAAATTTATGGGAAGAAGTCAATAATCTACATTATTACAAGTTTATAAATAACTTTTTCATTGGTAGACAGTTAATATCTTCACAGAGCTATAATTTTTCCACTGAATCCCCTGTATATAAGAACACCTTGCTTAAAAATTAAAAGTTAATCTTTTTAAAAAGAGTATCTTCTGTGTTTATACAACTGGGTCTACAATTTCCGCACCGAGAATGTGTTCTGTATACATTACAGAGGCTTCTGCAACCACCACACATGGCCAGATTTATTTTTAACAACAAATATAACATTGTGCTTTAGAATGTTTCATTGTCCTTTTTATTTAAATAAGTTATCAATGTGCTTGCTGCACCCATCACAAGGCCTCTGGGTACATTTATGAGACATATGTGGTTAGTTGATTTTCACGGTAAGATCCAGTTTCTGCTCTATGACTAATTCTAGCATTTTAGACAAATATCATAAGAAATGCCTATCTTTGGAGCAGATAGATTTTGCAGAACTGTGTATATCTGTGCTCTGGACCTCTTCACTGTAGTTACATCATTCTGAAGAAATTAGTAATATGTACCATATCCTTCCAACACCAGAAAAAAACACCAGGTGGGGATTGGGCAACAAGACAGATTAGCATTCTGATTGCATCTAAAGCAAAAAGTAAAATTCTTAAATAATAACTTTTGACATCCCTGGAAAGCCAGTAGCAGACCATCTTTAATTTTAAAAAAATTAAAAGGTTGTCTCTAATATTTCCCTGACGGTACCTTATACCACCAGTTTCTTAAGCACCTTCCATGGCCCTAACCCCAGCTATAATTCTGGCCCTCACTGGAGTTCCAGGCACATGAAAGCAAGGACTTGCTCGTTTTGTCCACTGCTAAACCCTCATGCCTGTCCCAGTGCATGACACATGGAGACACTCAAGAAGTCTCCGCTGGTAGAGTGTGTCCACTACTGTATGGGAGCTTAAGGCTAGAGGCTTATTCCAGCAGGCTCATTTCCTAGTCTGCCCTCATGGAGAAAAGAAAAAGAGAACAGTGGAGGGAGGGAGGGAGAGGAAGACAAGGAGAAGAGGAAGGGGAAGAGTAGGATGAGGAAGAAGAGGAAGAGGAAGAAGAGGAGAGAGAGGAAGAAGAGGAGGAGGAAAAAGAAGGTGAGGAGGGGGGAACAGACGATGTCTTGTGCTTTCATTACCCCAAAGCATTTTTAAACACCGTATGGTTACCACCTTAAGAAATATGAGAAAATGTAATCATATTGGTTAACAAGACTTCCCATGTTTTGTTCCATATTCATAGAAATGCCATTCCTAAAGTAAGCTTTTAGCTAGAACAAAAAAGCAAGAATCCCACTACTCCATATTCTACTGCTTACTTCCTACCAAGCTCCAACCAATGGAAGCATAGGGAGGTCTTCCTTTGTCATGCTTGTCTCCTGCCAATCTTCCCACCTTATCCACAGAAATCATTTTAGATAGATGCATAGAGTGTCACATCCAGGACCATCAAGTGTCATACTCAGGACCATCACTTGTCATGGAAGCAGCCTACCCCCTTAGCCCACAGGACACAACTAATGCCCTTCTGAGAGTATTGAGCTGTGGTTTCATGGAAATTTCAAGGAAGGTTCTCACTAAGGCCGTGACCTTAGCTTGGAGCATGGTCTCTAGGGCTGGATGATCTTCTAATAGTATGGGTTCACCATGCCTTTCCTTCCACCATGAGAATCTTCTCTTGGGCCTCCACATCTCTATGGGCTTCAGTACTATATGCAGAAAGCCCCAACTCAGTGTCACTACAAGGTGCCTTGACCTTGACCTCCTATAGGAAAGGCACTGAGTGTTATTCCAAGGATAAAGACCCATCATTTTAGGACCAATACAGAGTTCAAAAGATCACAGCATGAAAAGAGAGATTGCAGCAAAGATGAGCACAGCAATGCTTCTATTTCCACGGGCAACAGGTTGCACCTAAAAATATTTCTGTTTTTAAGGAGAAATAGTTCAAATGACTTCTTTAAAACAAATAAGCCTGAATTACTACACTTTACAGATTCCTATTTGTAAGAAAGAAGGTTCTGGACTCAGAAGATAAATAAATTAGTGAATACATAAATAAAAGGTTCTGACCCCATGGTCCATGCCCAGGACACATTCATTGATGACACACTTTCATAAATACTCTCTAAGAACTATACAGCTATGGTCAGTCATATTGTTTCTTGATTAAGTTTCATTCAGATCCTTTTAAAAAAATACATTTTTAGCTTATCTCCCATTTTAAAAATATATTTTCTCATTCTTGCCATTCGTGCACTTTGAAATGCTTCCCTAAAGATCAACATCAACAGTGTTGAAAAAAGTAAATATTTGGGAATAGGAATGAACTCTAGTGGAATGGGTTCCTGCACCAAAGATCCTATGAATTCATGCTTCATTGTGCAAAGTGAACCCCTACTCTTGTGGACCTGCTGCTGGAGCTCTGATAGGTGTTGAATGATCCCAGAACCTGAAGGACCTATTTGAATTCAGATCATTGGTCTTCTTATCACCCTCAGTAGCTATATCTTTGTCAGTCTACAAGTACTAGCCTTGAAGTTTTATGACACTTTATTTCTCATAAGGATCATTTTTTTTCCATAGCAGACAGACCCTACATACCCCTCAAGTAAGCCCTTTTTTGCACTATAGAGTCTATGTCAAGGAATCCTCACTGGATTTACATTCTGATTTTCAAACATTTCAATTTGTAAGTAAGTGTATGTGTTGCCTTCAGGGCAGTGTAAATAGCTTGCCCAAAAATCTCAGCATAAATTTTCATCTCTCCTTTCAAGGCATCAATTCTCTTCTCTACCTCTGATGATGTATTGACTTGGGTATTAATCATCTTTAAACATTTAATTAGTGTCTGAGTGTCATGTCTCACTTTCAGTGCTGTTCCTCACAAAGCTGGATCCAGTACAATACAGCATATTTAAACCAATGCATAAATAACAGATTTGTTGCTGCAAAATACTTTTCTGCAGCATCAATAAAACCTCTCCAGCAAGCACAGAGAGCCAATGGTCAGAGTCCCAGGGGGCCTTCCACACAGGATACGCATCTTGTTACAGAATTCCTCAATGCCTTTTTGCTGTCTCCCTAATGACCAGTTAAATGGTCTCCCTCGAGGATGCTTGAGTCAGCGCCAGCTTGAAAACTGCTGAGGAAACATCCTCTTTTACTGGAAATGATTTCCATCCAACGGCCATGTGCCATATTTAGACTCAAGGCTTAGTAACACCCAACAGAAGGGGCTAAGCTTGCAGAAGAGGAGGCCCTGTGCTGTGAGAAAAGAACTTGCTTTTGTCTGGCCAAGTGACCGCAGGGGCTGGAGCTGGTGAGTCTGTGGTGGTCTGGAACCCGAGGGACAGAAATGCTCCATTCTATCTGGAGAGACAGGCGTCTCTTCTGCAGAGCAGCTGGCTCTTCCCATGCTGCTTGTCTTACACATCAGAGACCTGACTGGGGAGGTGGTGATTCAAGTCTAGCCCACGTCTGCCTGGCAGTAAGACATCAAAACCCAAAGACTCTGTTTGCCTGCGTTCAACAGGCGGGATGGATGGCAGGCAAATCTATCTTCATCTCCCTTTAAAAGTAAATCACACAAGAATGCTATTAACATATCTTGAGTCATAGAGTAAAATTCTGCTAAAGAGCAGAACCACTGAATTACAGAGCTTTAAAATGTATCTATACATATTAACACTAATAATTTAATATAAACATTTAAGTGTGAATATGGGATTTTAAGTGCTCTCTTTTCTCTCTGTTTTCCTTGGCCTCTCTATTCTCCCTGCTCCCCAACATCCACCCACACTAACTCATACAATCAACTTAGCTTGCACCCTTCCATATTCCTCCTCATGTTCATCTAGTTTTATGCAGACACACATACATATATGCACACAGATACATCCTTTATGTCATCGTTTTTTTAAAAAGTAGAATCCCATGACAAACACTTCTCTGCACCTTGTTTTTCTCTTCTAAAAAGAGAAAGGAAAACACCTCCATGTCAACCCCATAGCTGTGACTCAGTTCTCTCTAATCGTTGTGTATTCCAGGCTATGGAAATTTCATAATTTTTCCATCCATTCCTTTATGGATAAGGCAAAACTTCTTGCAACTCTGTCTTGCTCTATTTCTATAATTTCTAACTGGAAATCAAAACAAAGAATTCTTACGCAAATCTTAAATTTATTTTCTTTAACAAAAACCAAGAACATTTCTCCCTTAAGCCCTAACACAAGCTCATCTTATTTTCACTGCAGAGGGCAATGCTGTTTTAAAATGTGGGTTTTATGATTATCCAAGGACTATGAGGCCAACAGCTCAGGAAAGGACTACAACTGCAAAGATAGCTCATGACTCACGATTCCCCCGAGGAGGAGGCAGCCATGTCATGCAGGGTCATATGCAGAAGCACCAGGGTTGGCCAGGAGGCTGAGGGAGTGAGGGGAAGGCATGAAGAGAGGCTTTATGAGGGATTCCAAGGAAAGAATGAGTATAGCAGGATAAGCAAGCTAAGCAGGTTTAGGGTTAGCTAGCTTGAATAACTTCTGTAGGCTCGAGGGTTTAGCAGCTGTCCTGGGTTGTCCAACATCTGCTCTTGGTGTGACTAGGTAAGGTGAATAGTGGCCCAGAGGTGGTTGGAGGGTATGGGCTTTGGACTGATTGGCTTGCAATGAAAGGTGCTCTTTTAAGTTAGTTGATTGTTATCTCTGGGAATTAGCTAACCCTCTCCCCTCCAAGGGGCAGTCCCTCCTGACCTGTAAGGCCGTAGGTGCTAGGGTTTCAAGAATACAGAAAATAAGAAAGAAGTTAATACAAATATCTAGACACTCAAGCAATATTTGATAAATGATAGACATGCTAATCAAGGAAGCACAAGACACTCTGCCTCCTGCCCAAAGGCACAGCTCCACAGACTCAGCCAGGTTGTTGCATAGAGCCTTAGTCTCTGAGGGGTGCAAATGAGCTCATTCCCAGGATGCGATGGGGAGGAGTACTGTTGGGGCTGAGTGGCTGATAGCTAACAGGACAGCATAAAGTATGCTGAGCTACAGCTGGGTCAGGAAGGATGACCACAGCCGCTGTTTGTCCTACAAAGTTTGCAGTCCTATCTAGAGACACCTACTTGGCCTCGATTTCCTTGCTCCTTTGGCCAATTGTTGCACACCTTTGAGCAGCAACTGGAATGGCAGAAGCCCCCTCCCTAGAGTTGGGGAATCTGCTGCCAGTTCTTTGACCACGTTTTCTTCTCCACTGAAGAAGCTCTCTGTCATTCTGCCTCCAGCATCCCAACATCCCCTGCTCATGGGAGGAAGGATGAAATCAGAATTCTCCTTGCCATGCATGAAGAAGGATCTCATTAGACCTTGTACTGGGGCTTCTTTGCTAGTTACGCCTCTGTCCCCACACACACTGGTACATAATCACTCTGTGTTGTATGCATTCATTCCTCGTCATTTTGTCATCCATTTATGAAGAGGATATAGGGTTAGAGATATGTTATTCCTGAAAATAAATATCTGTAAAGGGGAGCATGAGTGCAACATGACAAAAGAAATCAAGGTGTTTGGACTTTTCCTCTTCCTCCTCGTCAGCCTTCCTTCCTCTGTTCTCTCTTCACTGTTTGGCCCTAATGCAGGTGTTGTTGGGTTTGAGTTAACTGAGAAAGAAAAAACTGAGTTTAAAACTAGCCAGTCCAATTTAATTCATTCAATAAGCATGCACTGTGAGTCCATTCTATACTAGGGTTGCAGATGCTACAATGAGCAGCATGGTCCCTGCCTTCAAAACGCTTGCTATTTAATGATAAAAAAAAAATGATTATATATTGAGCATTGTCAAAAACTATCAAGGGTCTGAAATTATAACCTACTTGCAAGCTAACAAGTTAGTCCTCCACAATTTCATGGATGCTGGTAGAAGACAGAAGACTCCTGGGTCAGAGAGAAAGAACTTCATTACTCACAGCACAGCAGGCAGCATGAACTTCGCATTTACTTTGGTTTCCCTTATCCCCCCAACCCTTGCAGAGGTGAGGAGGAGAAGCCCATGTGGATGCTGCATACACAGTGAGTTTGTGTCACAACTGAGGAACTACAAGCTTAGAAAATCCAAATCTTCATAAAGGGCTACAAGCAAACCTGCCTAGCCCTTTGCCCCAGCAGGAAACACTATCTCTGTCATCCAAGGATTTGCACGACACAAACATTCTTGAAAAGATAGTCCAGAAGAAAATGTAGTTACTCTTCTTCTTATAAGACATGCAGAACCATGAGGGACCTTGGGGAATTGTCTCCCTAAAAGCATTTACCACCTGTCAGAAATTGTCCTAAATTCATGATCTCACTTCATCATCACAGCCACTCCACTTGACATCCCACTTCCTATCCTGCAGTGTATGAAATTGGTGCATGCCTCAACTTCAGGCTCAACAATACATAAATACATAACTGAAAGTGGCCAAAGAAATCGGATTCAAATCTGATTCTAAGATATGACCTGCATCCTCAAGAAGTTTGTCCATCTTCTTGTTGGGGGACAATCAACTGTCCAAGAGATGTATCTTTTCCAGGTACGTAGGTAGGAGTTTTGCAAAAGACAGGGCAATATTTACCACTCACTTCCCTGATACGACCTACCAAAAACAAAACAAAACTCACTCAGGAGGATCCTGACTATGTACTCAGAAATTATACCCATGCACAGATAACGATGGAAGTCATAAGACAAATCTCGAACAGATTTAATGAGCTAAACCTCACAGGCAACTCTTTTCCTCCATGAAGGTCTCTAACCTGGTCAAGGGATCAAAATGATCACTGTGTTACTGTAGTATGTATTTATCTGACAGGGTAGAACAATACCTTGCAACTTGCAAATTGAAGTATTGCAAACATAGGCAATTGTGATGTTTAGCTCGTGTTTCTCCATTCCAGAAATAATTATTTAAGTCCTTCTAGGGCCAAGCTGATTCTGCCTGCCCTTGCTTTGTGGGCATTTTCCATTCACAGCCAGATCTTCCAAAAGCAGAGTCTCTGAATGTTTTAACTGTGGGTTTCCTTTTTTTCAAAATCTGGTACATGTTTTTGATATTTAATAAAGCATAATGAATAGCATTGACTATGACATCTTCCCAAACTTGGACATTTTCATCTCATCATTCCATGTTTAACCTGGGAAACAGTGGCTTGTGTAATGAATGTGCCAGTTTTACGCTTTGTGTTAATTTGACCTAAGCTAAAAAAAATTAAATTTTAAATTAACATATCCTTATAAAAATAACTAAAATCTTTATCTTCTCTAACTCTTCCTCTGAAGAGAAAATTATGCTTCTGCCCAAAAAGTAGCAAGTGTAGTATGTGCCCAACTTCAGATTTAGCAGGGTGGTATTGCCCTTGGATATCAGGAATATCTAGATGCAGGGACACACTCATAGATTCCATTCCCATTACTACCCTCCACCAAAAAAGAAAAATAAAATAAACACTTTAGGCTTTTTTCAGTTACTGAAAATGTGTGAACGGTGTTCCATGTCTGGTCTTCATCCTAACTTCAATTCCCACCCTCAACCCCAGGCCACCCCCTACCTCAATTCCAAAGAACCTCACTTAAATTCCCCCTTCAGTCAACGGACAACACTGAGTGTAACTATGGGTTGTATTAGTCAGTTCTCATGCTGCTATAAGGACATACCCAAGACTGGATAATTTATAGAGGAAAAGAGTTTAAATGGCTCACAGTTCGGAATGACTGGGGAGGCCTCAGGAAACTTATAATCATGGTGGAAGGGAAAGCAAACACATCCTTCTTCACATGGCAGCAGGAAGGAGAAGTGCTCAGCAAAAGGGGAAAAGCCCATTATAAAGCCATCAGATCTCGTGAGAACTCACTCACTATCACAAGAACAGCATGGGGGAAAATGGCCTCCATGATTCAATTACCTCCTACTGGGTTCCTCCCACAACACATGGGGATTATGAGATTACAATCCAAGATGAGATTTGGGTGGGGACACAAAATCAAATCATATCATAGGTTAAATTGTGTTCCCCACCCCAAAAATGTATATGTTGAAGTCCTAACCTTCAGTACTCAGAATGTGACATTATTTGGAAATAGGGTAATTGCAAATGGAATTAGTTAAGATGAGGTCATTAGGATGAGTCCCTAATCCAGTACGACTGGTGCTCTTATAAAAAGGGGAAGTTTGGACACAGAGCCATGCACACGGGTGGGAAGGATCCCAAATGAAAGGATAGGCAGAGGGTTGGAGAGATGCATCCACAAAGAACACCAAAGATTGACAGCAACCCCAAGAAGCTGGAGGAGAGACCTGGAACATATTCTCCCTCCCAGCCTGAGAGGAACAAAGCCAGCTGACACCTTGATCTCAAGTTACCGGCCTTGAGAACTGAGAGACCCTGGGTTTCTGTTGTTTAAGCCCCTCAGGATGCGGCACTTTGTTACGGAAGCTTGAGCTGACTAATACAGGTGTCTTCATATCTCACTGAGGGAAAGTGACAGGAAAGTAAGAACAATTTATGTTCAAGGCTCCAGAGGAGTCAATCAGATTCTGGGGAAGAAGAAGGTACAATGCTGGCTCCTCCATACAGCCTAGTCCCCAATACTTGTAGGGCCCAGGGCAAGATCTAAAGCACTCCCTCACCTATGTATCTATATACTGTAACTCCGATAAACAAACTATTAAACAATACATGTATCTTATCCCTCAACCTGACAATTACACCTTTATAATAGCAACATAGGAAAATATCTGAAACTATGGTTTTTAGACAACCATATACCAGCAAAATGTAATAATTCCTATTATTAGATACGTTTAAGTGTTCAGCTGGTGGGTCAGCATCTTCGGCACAGTGATAAAATTAAAATGTACATACTATTATGTTTATTCCCTAACATTTTATTTCTTTAATTTCTTTTTTTTTTTTTTTTCCAGACAGAGTCTCACTCTATCACCCAAGCTAGAGTGCAGTGGTGCGTTCTGGGCTCACTACAACCTCCACCTCCCAGGTTCAAGCAATTCTTCTCCTGAGTAGCTGGGATTACAGGTGCCTGCCACCACGCCCAGCTAATTTTTGTGTTTTTAGTAGAGACGGGGTTTCACCATGTTGGCCAGGCTGGTCTTGAACTCCTGACTTCAGGTGATCTGACCTGCCTCAGCCTCTCAAAGTGCTGGGATTACAGGTGTGAGCCACCGCACCCAGCCTATTTATTTCATTTCGAATGTCTATAATCAAAGCTGTCACATAAAATGCATTGCATTGACTCTAATGCCACCTGAGACAACGTATTTTTTATTAATTTCGATTTCAAAGAAAACCTTTGTTCAGGCAGTAGTGAGCACAATCATCAATAACAGATTTAAAGTAGTACTTAAATTTGGAAACAACACATTAATTTTACATATCATCTTCAAATCGAAAATATTACAAAATATTTTAACTTCATCCTATAGATTGTTATTACTTATATTTCTGTTTATACCATTTCTTAAAGCAACATCTAAGTAATATATAAATATCTAGGGATATGTGAAAAATCAGTTTCATGCTTTATACATGTTCCATCAAACTGACCTAGACACAAATTCAAGAATAATAGCAATTGTGTAATGTTGCAAAATATTTCTCAGGTAACATGAGATCACCTATTAAGAACACCAACTAATTAACGGGTTCATGAGCGCCCCTCCAAACCACAAACTGGAACACAAACAGAAGCAAGAAGATGGATGTTTGGAAGGACTGGAAAATGATCATTCATACTGCAAGAATATATTGCCACCGTATCTCAAAGACAGCACAAGTTCATTAATTTATTCTTTCTCTTACTTCTCCTAAGCTGTGTCCATCTCCAAGAACAACCATTGACAGATCTACTATAGTATACTTAGGACATCCTTATACTAAAAACATTATTCATTGTTGATCTGAAATTCCAATTTAATTGGGTATCCCTTGTTTTTATTTGTCAATAATAGACCCACATTCTTTCATGGCATTTGGACTGTTATCTTTTGCTTTGAGAAGCAGAAGACAGAGGTGGAGAAGCATCTCCCTGAATGGTGTTACTCGCTACAGTGGATGTTTTAACATCTCAAGGTGCCTTTGCCTGTGCCCAGTGCTGGGTCCCTGAAGTCGGAAGTGCTCATCTGTTCTTTAAGGCAGGCTCATTTTCTGCCACCACAAGGAGCAGTCATTATGCATACTCCTGTTGCCAGCTCTCAGTAAACCAACACCATTCTCTTTTCTTTTATATTTCATTCATACACATCTATTATGTACACACTATGAGCCAGGCACTTCGTAAGGCACTTCTAGTGAGAAGGAAGAAGTCAGGACACCACAGGTATGAGTGAGAAGGAGCCTACCGGCCCGGTGCAGTGGCTTACGCCTGTAATCCCAGCACTTTGGGAGGCCAAGGCAGGCAGATAACTTGAGGTCAGGCGTTTGAGAGCAGCCTAGCCAACATGGTGAAACCCTGGTCTCTACTAAAAAACAAATACAACAATTAACTGGGCATGGTGGCACACGCCTGTAATCCCAGCTACTCAGGAGGCTGAGGCATGAGAATTGCTTGAACCTGGGAGGTGGAGGTTGCAGTGAGCCGAGATTGCACCACTGCACTCCAGTTTGGGTGACAGAGTGAAACTTCATCTCAAAATAAAAAGGAGCCTACCACACAATTGTTGACAGTCTATCACAGAGAGTAACAACATCAGCCAAAGGTGGCATCTGCACAGATCAGACAGGGGCCATCTCAAAAGGGAACAGCCCTTAATTTCACCTTACATGTAGATGAGTTTGACAAAAAACAGGAAAACAAAGGAGCATGAATGTCCCATTAGAAGACATACTAGGAAACTGTCATGGGGCAAAATTCATACGTCTTAGAGATAAAAGTTGGTAAAGCACAATTGAAGCTATTTATTGTTAAAGCACAATTGAATTATTTCTTGTTTTCTTCAGTAATAGAAAAGTTGGACATTTTTCTTTAGAGAAATCAACCGCAATTATCCTGTGAAGAAACTCAGTAACACTAGTCAAGGATCAGGCTGGTCGCTTTCATGGAGAGGGAGTTTCGGCAGCTCCATTGTTCTAGCATTAGTAATGCATGAGACCTACCCCTGAACACTTCCAGTTAGGGAAGCTCTGCAGAGATCTTGCACTGTGCCACGGATGGCCTTGTGCTTTTGGCTATTAAGCTGGAAATGCAAAACATGTTTTGTGGTTCAAATAATCTCCAGGAGACAGTTTCCTGGAAGTTTTAAGTCCTATTTCTCATATCACCTCCATCTAAATTGGTGATTTCTATGACCTTTTCATCTAATTACACTAGTATGTTGTGCCTATTTTTATTAAATGGTTCCATTACATAAGCCATTATGTGCTAGCTCCTCCTTGTTGCTAACCTCATGAGCCCACCCGCTACTTCTCACTTTCACATCGAGGACAGCATTCTTCAAGAGGGAATTTGTTATGTTATCTTAGATCTAAGATTTTCACAAATCACTTCACTAACACTTAAATATCAGAGACAGACACCCAGAATTCTACCAAAATCCTTGTGTACCCACACATGAAGTGGTGCATAGACTGGTTCACAAGACAAGGAAAAAATGGAAAGCACTAAAAAGCAGGAAGAAAAAACACAACATTCCAGAGGAGAAATTAGGAAAATTTACAAATGGGTAAAAACTGGGGAGAGGATGGAGAGTGGCTGGAGAAGGCCCTCTCGTGCCCGCAGTCCCTAAAAGACACAGCAGAAGAAGCCATCATGGGCAGCACAAACCAGTCCCCAACCTACTTTTGAATCACAGAGAAGTTTGCAATGTCAAACAATATCCTTCTAATGTGTTATGAGAATTCTATCAGACCCGGGCTAAAGGTAGAAATGAACAGATACTTATGAGAATAGCATCAGGGAGAAAACGTGGAGAACTGCGTCACCATGTAGTTGTACAAGTGAATTGTCTAATATAATGGTTAGAGTATTAACATTGCATGGCCTTTCCGCTAGTTTCTACCTCACCATATTTACTGTATCTGAGTTCTAAACTACTATTTTTATTTTATTCCCTCCCGTCGGATAGTTGGCATTCACCTAAGCAGTCAGGAACATCTGCTGTATTTGTGACAATTATTCAGAAGGTATAAAACAAAATTATATGGAGCATATAGCAGTGACATTTGATTGCAAGGGAGAGAATCCAACTAGAAATGTTGACTCACTGTGTTACACAGCATCATGAAAAGAGGCTGACGTTAGCCGGCGGTAGGCCAGTAATAATATGCCTACACTATATTAATCGCAGATAAACCAAATTGCATTGCTAATTTCATTTGCATTTGCATTATCATTGTGTGTTAATTACTACAGTTAGGCCACCAAAGACTAATATCCAAATCTGACAGCACCAATTCCCTGGATACATTCTGTGGTTGCTGAATGATTATTGTTCAACAGTTTGCTGCTTTTGACAAACACAAAGCAATACAGGCCTCCCAGCCCTGAAAGAATGAAGGAATAAATGAAAGAATATCAGGCATGGTCTGACGCAGAGTTCCATTCCAGCTCCAGGCATACGGTCCTTGCTCAAAGATAAAACAGCCATGTTTCCCAGGACGTTCCCTGTTAATGTGTGCTGTTTGAAAAGAGGTCAGGGTCAACTAGGAATGGGAAATACCAGGCTAAACAACCATGGACCCTATTGCAGACCCTCTTAGAGCCTTTAATATGTTATTGTACATTGTGACTCTCAGAGAGGGAATAGAGTTTGCAGTGTTTCCTAACACTTACTTGACCATCTAGTCCTTTTTCTCACCGCCAATCTTCTGGAGTCTTTATTTCCCAGGAATGCACTTTAGAAAAAGCTGAATTTGCAGAATATAACTGTAACCAGAACCATGGGCATTCCATAAAAGTAAATAAAAGTCATATGTTAGAAATATTCTACTGTACTTAACAGAAACTCATAGTCACCAGTCCACAATATCCAGATAACCCTCCTGTCTACATTGTGAGTCTAATGTTCCCAGAATTTCTGCAAATTATTGGGGACTTTCACTCTCCTGGACCCTTCTGGCCTAAAGCCCCAGGTTCTAGTGAGCTAGGAATCTATGGAACATCTTTTTCCAGCGCACACTGTCTCCTTCCAACCTATGTTAAGCCAAGTATGCAACCCTCCTTCATTTCTAGATTTCCACCAAAACCAAGCAACTAAATAAACAAATCCTTTCATGAGGCTTGCTCAATTCTGTGGAGGTATTTGGAAGTTATACCGCAGCAATGCAAGCAACCTGAAATTGCGTATCAGACACATTTGTGCTTTCTTCTTCCAATGCTTTATTGAAATATAATTTACATATCATAAAATTCACCTGTCTAAAGTAGAGAACTGAGTGGTTGTTAGTATAGTTACAATGTTGAAACACACCTATTCTTAACTTCCTCTATAATTTCTGACCAATTGAGCTCCAGTTGTCTTCCTCTCTTTCTCTGTATCTATGTAATCCTCAAATTCAATTTCTTTTTTCTTTTAATTTCCATAGGCTTTTGGGGAACAGGCGGTGTTTGGTCACCTGAGTAAGTTCTTTAGTGGTGATTTGTGAGATTTTGGTGCACCCATCACCGAGCAGTATGTCCTCTAGTCAATGTGTAGTCTGTTATCCCTCACTCCCCTCTCACCCTTTCCACCAAGTCCATTGTATCATTCTTATGCCTTTGCACCCTCAAAAGCATATATATACACATATACATATATAGACACACATATATATACACACACATACATATATATATAATGACAATAAGGCAAACAATTGACACTATTTGAGAAGCAAGGTTAACAAAGACACACACACATATATACACATACACACATACACACACACACACACATATATATATGCCTTTGAGAGTGCAAAGGCATAAGAATGACACAATGGACTTGGGGGAAGGGTGAGAGGGATAACAGACTACATACTGACTATATATACATAACTATATGACTACCATTCAAATTCAATTTCTTTCTTTTGCAACCCTTTGACTTTCTTGTCTGCAGCCAAACCCACGCCCTTTGAATCCCATCTCAACTCCAAACAGCTTGCCTGGGTAACTTTCTAAATAAAGACAGGGCTCTTCCTGAGAGACATTCAGATGTCAGACATTAAAATTAAAAAAGTAAACAAGACAAAAACAAAAATAAGAATAGGGACTTCCTCGCACTGGCCTCTCCTCTATGGGAGCCTCCCCATGACTTCAACCAAATCGCTTCTGGCTTCTGCGTAAGCAGCCCAATGCCCTGCGGGGAGTCCCTGATTGCTGCTGCCCTTGCTCATCCTTGATGCAAGTGGTCACTTCACCCCTCCTTCCCTTTGTGAGAGTCTTTATATAGTGCTCTTGACCAGAACGCAGCAATATAGCTGCTTCTCACTGCTTGCTGCTGCTCAGCCCATCCCTTCCACCTAGTTATGTCCTTCAGATAAAGTTTCCATAAGACCCCGGCAGAGAGCCTGGTTCAGACTCCACAGTAACATCATTCCAGCCTCTATCCCAGCAAGAAGGGAAGATGCATGAGTAACCAATTCCATAGAGTAGGCAATTTCAGTGTTTCTGTTTGGTTAAAGCCATGGCCATCTCAACAGCCACGACCCAAACATTTTTAAACAAAGGAGGGAAGGAGGAAAAGAAACAGAGGAGAAATAGTAAAGGGGTTCAGGATGCTGCACAATCGGCTTTGGACAGGCCAGGTCAGATGTGGGGTGGAGGTAAGAGGAGAGCCTCAAACCTCTTCAACAGCCACAGAAGCTAAAGAAAGCACAGGAAGGCCTGTCCTTCAGGCCCCTCTCTAGGGATTTCTTTTTTTTTTTTTGTTTTTGAGACGGAGTCTCGCTCTGTCGCCCAGGCTGTAGTGCAGTGGCCAGATCTCAGCTCACTGCAAGCTCCGCCTCCCAGGTTTACGCCATTCTCCTGCCTCAGCCTCCCGAGTAGCTGGGACTACAGACACCCGCCACCACGCCTGGCTAGGTTTTTGTATTTTTTAGTAGAGACGGGGTTTCACCGTGTTAGCCAGGATGGTCTCAATCTCCTGACCTCGTGATCCGCCCGTCTCGGCCTCCCAAAGTGCTGGGATTACAGGCTTGAGCCACCGCACCCAGCCCCTAGGGATTTCCACTGGTGGTGAGTAAATGGCTCAGTTGCAAGATGTAATTATGAGTTCACTGTTCAGGAGACACCTAGAATTCTTTCCAGAAAGGGAACTCTGCCAAGATTTTACCCCCATGTTATTACCACCATCATACTAAGCTGTCCACATTTGCATTTGACCCACAGCCTCCCTGTACTCTGTATGTGTTCAATTCCTGCATGTTCTGCAGAGGCCATCTAAAACTACGTTTTATTCACTTCCCACCTTGCAGCATTTGTTTTAAGGAACTTCAGCTTTCTTGTATATTTCAACACAAATCTTCATGGTTTAGATCCCAGGAAAATCTCCCTTCAACACTGAGATCAAATAGGTGGAAGCTGTCGACATGCAGTAAGGTGGCATTGAGAGGAAGCCAAGGTGGTGTGAAGGAGTTCCTGGTAAATCCACAGTGTATGTACATCATGGCCTCATTTCTCAGAAAATGACAATAAGGCAAATAACTGACACTTTTTGGGAAGCAAAATGAACCAAGACATGGGAGTTGGAAAGGCGCCTGTACAGATACTGCTGGCCCCCTACAATAATTCCATATTTGACGGGCATGCGGCAGTTCAGAAAACAAGCACATTTTCTTCTTTGCAGCGGGGTTGTTGATTTGCAAATGGGCCTTTATATCTCCAAATAACGAAATAAACATGTGTTTGGATTTTAAGGCAATGCCATATTGTTATAAAACATTCTAAGTGCTTGACTCTCAATTCCTGTGCTTATCTTGGAGCAGATGGTCCCATAGAATGTGAGAGGAAGAAATGTATAAAACTTGCAGGTCATGCCCCAAAAGGGGAGCCCATGTTCTCCCTTGCTCCCTTTCTCCTTCACACTCCCCTTCTTGTTGACTAGAAAGCTGCTTGGCCATGAGCCACCATGGACCACACAAGTGTGACCAACATGCTAGGACGATGGACAAACAAGACAGAAGGATCCTGGGCTCCACTGACTTCACTGAGCAAATCTGCCATACCAGCTTGAACTTTTGCACTTCTC